>NW_025534764.1:135000-155834 GCF_020615455.1 Coregonus clupeaformis
GTTAAATCCACAAGCTTTCACACTAGCGGTCAAATTCCACCCATCGTTCTCTGTTTAAGTCGAGGACCTCTGAAGACTACAGACGGAATGAAGTAGCTAAGTAACAAGGCAAGCTACATCAATGAGCTAAAACACAAAGACCTCCATGTATTCCTCTGACCTGTAACGTTTATCCTGTCTCCCATGTGGGAGGGGTTACAGCAGGCTACAAAGGTCATCACCTCTGTGTGTGGGAACGTCAAGGAGGTCAAGGGGTCAGTGTCAGGGTGATGCATTACACTGCCTTCAAACTCAACTAGACTCTGTATGACAGTATGAGATGTGTCTTACTGATACACAAGATAGAGAGAGAGAGAGAGAGAGAGATTGCTTTCATAGATCAGAATCCATCTTATCATATAGCTATGGTGAAATCATCTTTATCACTATGTGACATTTTGGCATCACTTAGTCCCTTCCCATAATTCCCTTGAGCACGAAGCAGAACTCCAGAAATGCAGATGGTGTGTATAGGTGGATTATCCTATGACCTTTGACACCTGGGTGACCCTGAACACACTGCTGTTAGCTGACCCCTGCTGGGTGACATGTCTTTAGAGAGGAGAGAGAATCTGTTCCAGGGAGTACCAACATCTGGTGGGTTCTTACTCAGCATGTTGCCCTCTGAATGAGGAGCGGTCAAGGAGCGCTCGCTGAATGACTGGTATTTGTATTTATTGGGGATCCCCATTAGCTGCTGCCAAGGCATTAGTACACCACTACATATCTACAATGCAAAATGTATCATACCACCATACAACAATATTACAATGTATGTGTCTGTACCTGTGTGTGTCTCTTCATTGTCCCCGCTGTTCCATAAGGTGGATTTTTACCTGTTTTTTTCAAATCTGATTCTACTGCTTGCATCAGTTACCTGATGTGGAATAGAGTTCCATGTAGTCATGGCTCTATGTAGTACTGTGCACCTCCCATTGTCTGTTCTGGACTTGGTGCATCCTTATTGACTAGAGAAGCTGTCAATACTTGTTAACTAAGCCATAACTGCATCTTTATCAACAGTTGTTGTTGGAATACACTATCTAGTTAAGAGGGAGGAACAGGTTATTATGTACGTGTTGGCTCACAGTACCGTCCATTTAATTAGCTGGAATCCTCAATCCATCAGATGTTGCAGAGCAGATATCATTATTACACTTCACTGATTTGTTCCATTATTAGCCCATCTTCTGAGATATATTATTTAGCACTACAAAACATACTTTATGGGTGCAATTTAGTTGCGGACGACCAAGTAATCGGCTTCATTTAGTTGATTAAGCTCGTTAGATTTGATTTGGCAGATAGTTAATCAATCTGGTTTGGCTACTTATTGGTGTAAATCCTGTCTGTTTCTTAGCCTCTGATCCTTTGGATCCCCTAAAGACTGATTTAGACTGGTTTAGACTAAAGACTGATTTAGACTGGTTTAGACTAAAGACTGGTTTAGACTGGTTTAGACTAAAGACTGGTTTAGACTGGTTTAGACTAAAGACTGGTTTAGACTGGTTTAGACTAAAGACTGGTTTGATTAAAGATTGGTTTAGACTAAAGACTGGTTTAGACTGGTTTAGACTAAAGACTGGTTTAGACTAAAGATTGGTTTAGACTAACTGGCCTGGAAGAATGAATTGGAAAGCTCTAAAATCTTTAAAGGGTTAAGATGGATCACACAGGATGGATTACTCCTCAGTTCTGATCACAGCTCTCAGTGTTTTTTAGGGTCAGGGTCTTTTTGAATGATTAAATGACATCACCTGCCCTCAATGTCTAATACAAATTAATTTAAATCTAGTTCATTATTTTTAGATTGAGAAAGTATTTATTTGTAGAAGTTTGGGTTGCACTTTATTCGTCTGAGGTGTTTACCAAGGACATGAGTTTGATTGGTCTATAGAAAGGCACATTTATATTCCATGTTCTTTTTGAAAAACAACAAGCATTTTGGGTAAGGTACTAATCACAGCGTGCAGTGCTTTGTTTGTGAAGGAGTTTGAGGTCACAGTGTTCTGCTGCTTTATTGAACATAATAATTCCCTCAATATAATTACATTCTTTGTGGGCGATCACTTTGTCTTCTCCAAAGATAGAACATTGTGTTTAGGTAAATTGTCTGCACCCCTCTTTGGGTACTTTATAACAGTGTGAAAAGGAGGTCAGCATCATTTGAAGACCCTCATCAGACAATAATACCAGTGTGTGAGTGTGTGTGTGTGTGTTTGAGAGAGCGAGACCGTTGGTCTGTGTGTTGGTGTGTGTGTTCAGTCTTTAGGTTTTATCAGTACAGGCTAGTGTCAACAGAGACACAACAACAGTACCATAAACCATGAATGGTGCCTCCACTGCCAGTTAGCCAGGTCGTCAACCTGATGTGTATATGTACGTGTGTGTGTGTGTGTGTGTGTGTGTGTGTGTGTGTGTGTGTGTGTGTGTGTGTGTGTGCAATTGTACTGTGTCCATCAACATTTACATCAATTAGATAAACTGGTGAGGCAGACTGGCATTCATAGCACAGTATTGATTTGATTGGGGAATCTACTAACAAGAATGTTGACCACATCCAAGCAATGCATTGATGTGTGTGCGTGTGTGTATATGTGCGTGCATGTGTGTGTTGTTGTCAGTGTATGGGGTGTGGCGGAATCCAATTTCAGCTAATTTGAGTCAGTAATTAAAATGTATTTTGCCACTACAATTCAGCTCTACATCATTTATCTGGCCCATTAAAAAGAGAAATGGACATTCTTTGGATGCGTCCCAAATAGCACCCTATTCCCTACATGGTGCACTACTTTTGACCAGAATGTCCATTTATCTTTTAAATGGACCAGATAAATGATGTAGAGCTGAATTGTAGTGGCAACATAAATTGTAATTACTGACTCAAATTAGCTGAAATTGGATTCCGCCACACCCCATACACTGACAACAACACACATGCACGCACATATACACACACGCACACACATCCATGCATTGCTTGGATGTGGTCAACATTCTTGTTAGTAGATTCCACAATCAAATCAATACTGTGCTATGAAGGCCAGTCTGCCTCACCAGTTTATCTAATAGGGAAGAGGTTGCAATTTGGGATTCAGCCTTTGTATCCGACTAAAACTACCCACTTTGAAAATAAAAGCTTTTTACAACTTCTTGCAAAATTTATAAATTCATTGCATCGTTAACACAGAAATAATGCATGGACGTTATCTATTCTTTAATTGATGTAAAGGCAGTATATTTTATTGGCTTTTTCATTCAACATATAAACAGTGGTGTGGGATTGCGCTTGTCTAATGCCCATAGTTGGATTAATGTTCTACGGTCTATGAATGTTTTTTTTTTTTTTTACATCTATTCATGAGGCTGGATAGTTGTGGATGGCTTCCCTGTTACACAGTACTAAGGGTACGGTATTGTTCCCTGGCGAACAATAAGATCAAAATGCACATCATGTACCTTCAGAGGTTCACATGACGATGTCACATTTTTGTACCCCATATTTTGAATATAAAGGTACAGTCATCAGATTCACTCTCAAAAAAAGGGATACAATGTGAAGGTGCATTTCTGTTTCCCAGGATACAAACTTATTTTGTGTACCCTCAATACCCTTAATATCCACCATAAGGTACCATTATGAATTTATACCACCTAAAAGGATCTAAGGGCTTTGTCACTGGGGTGGTACCCTAAAAAGGAACATTTGTACCATCATTATTATCATCATATATCCCAGCATGGTTTATTGCAGGTACAGGTCATTCGGAAAGTATTCAGACACCTTCACTTTTTCCACATTTTATTACGTTACAGCCTTATTCTAAAATTTATTAAATCAGTTTTTTTCCCTCAACAAACTACACACAATTTTCGATCGGCTTCAAGTCCAGGCTCTGGCTGGGCCACTCAAGGACATTCAGAGATTTGTCCCGAAGCCACTCCTGCGTTGTCTTTGCTGTGTGCGTAGGGTTGTTGTCCTGTTGGAAGGTGAACCTTCATCCCAGTCTGAGCGCTCTGGACCAGGTTTTCATCAAGGATCTCTCTGTACTTTGCTCCGTTCATCTTTCCCTCGATCCTGACTAGTCTCCCAGTCCCTGCCGCTGAAAAACATCCCCACAGCATGATGCTGTCACCACCATGCTTCACTGTAGGGATGGTGCTAGGTTTCCTCCAGACGTGACGCTTGGCATTCAGGCCAAAGTGTTCAATCTTGGTTTCATCAGACCAGAGAATCTTGTTTCTCATGGTCTGAGAGTCCTTTAGGTGCCTTTTGGCAAACTCCAAGCGGGCTGTCATGTGCCTTTTACTGAGGAGTGGCTTCCATCTGGCCACTCTACCATAAAGGCCTGATGGGTGGAGTGCTGCAGAGATGGTTGTCCTTCTGGAAGATTCTCCGATCTCCACAGAAGAACTCTGGAGCTCTGTCAGAGTGACCATCGGGTTCTTGGTCACCTCCCTGACCAAGGCCCTTCTCCCCGATTGCTCAGTTTGGCCTGGCGGCAAGCTCTAGGAAGAGTCTTGGTGGTTCCAAACTTCTTCCATTTAAGAATGATGGAGGCCACTGTGTTCTTGGGGGCCTTCAATGCTGCAGACATTTTTTGGTACCCTGTGCCTCGACACGATCCTATATCGGAGCTCTACGGACAATTCCTTCGACCTCATGGCTTGGTTTTTGCTCTGACATGCACTGTCTATTGCGGGACCTTATATAGACAGGTGTGTGCCTTTCCAAATCATGTCCAATCAATTGAATTTACCACAGGTGGACACCAATCAAGTTGTAGAAACATCTCAAGGATGATCAATGGAAACAGGATGCACCTGAGTTCAATTTCGAGTCTCATAACAAAGGGTCAGAATATTTATGTAAATAAGGTATTTCTGTTTTAATTTTTTTATACATTTGCAAACATTTCTAAAAACAATTTTTTTCTTTGTCACTATGGGGTATTGTGTGTAGATTAATGAGGAAAAAATGTACATTAATCCATTTTAGAATAAGGCTGTAAGGTAGCAAAATGTGGAAAAAGTGATGGGGTCTGATTACTTTCCGAATGCACTGTAGATAATTTTTTCTTTTCTTTTATATATATCTGTGTTTTGCATGTACATTGATTGATTGATTGATTGATTGATTGATCTTATGCTACACAAAAACAGTGTATGAGCTGGCAACTTTGGCTTTTATGCCATGTGATACAGTCAATCCCCGTGAGTTGATTGGACAAGGATGACGTTGTCCTCAACCTACGCATGCACACACACACACGCACACACACACACACACACACACACACACACACACACACACACACACACACACACACACACACACACACACACACACACACACACACACACACACACGCACACACTGACATACACACACATCTTGAAAAGGAACCACTGAAGGGGGTGGTGTGAGTGGAGTTAGGGTGGAGCGGAGAGGTGGGGTTGTTTGATATAGATCCGGGCACTCCGCTGCTGCACTGTTTAATTGATGGATGTGCTCGGTACAGGACACTGATGGACTCACTCTCGGCCCTTTCCCCATCGACCACCTCCAGCCTCACTGGTGTGAAATAGTCAATTACTGCTGGGCCTATTGGCTGTAACAGGCCAATGAGCAAACGGCTGCTATGGGACTCTGATGGGACTCGGTGATTATGAGGTGATGGGACAGGACCTGTGTGTGTGTGTGTGTGTGTCTGTGTGTCTGTGTGTGTGTGTGTGTGTGTCTGTGTGTGTCTGTGTGTGTGTGTGTGTGTGTGTGTGTGTGTGTGTGTGTGTGTGTGTGTGTGTGTGTGTGTGTGTGTGTGTGTGTGTGTGTGTGTATGTGTATGTGTGTAGGTGATGAGCCAGGACAAGGGGACCCCATGTATGGTTCGTTATGGATCTTTTCCACCAACAGCTGTTCCTCGTCTGGTTTGATCACAGAAGAGGAGAGGGGTTAATTGATATGGTCTGATCACTCTAATCAGAGAAGAGCGGTTAATATGGTCTGATCACTCTAATCAGAGAAGAGCGGTTGATATGGTCTGATCACTCTAATCAGAGAAGAGGGGTTGGTTGGAGAGCAGTTGAAATACTATTTGAAATAATTTCTAAAACTTTAGCTGGGCTTGATTGAGAACCAATTGAATAGTCGCAGCAGTGCAAACGTCGGCCATGTAGCAATCCAGGCAGGCCAAAGGAAACTGTGAAAGGATTTGAAAGATTTCAAATAGTATTTGAATCCAGGTCAGTTGGAGAGACAGGAATCTACTTCTCTCAGGGCCACATCAGTGTTCTTATATTAGCCCTCTTCTGACCTCCATTGACTCATACTTTGTGAGCCATAGTATGATGCTGTTCAGAGACACAGGGTCAACCATCAGACCACCATGGGGTATAAATCCACCTATTAGAAGCTGTTTAGGAGCTAATAGAAGAAAGTCTCATTCCAAAGATCTCTACAAATCATTGGTTGCCTTTTTTATAAGGATAGTTGTCAATGTATTCAATTGCTGACCCGCTAAAAAGCTGCTCCCTGACCCTAAACATGCTAGAGATGGAATACATTGTTTTGGTTAACTGGACCCCTTGACCAGTATGACTGATAGCATGTGTTTCATGTCTGTAAGAATCCCTTACTCTACTGGTTTAGTGAAACCCTCATGTTCTAGGTCAGATAGTATAGCTCTCTCAGGATATTGTCACACATTGGAAGCAGGGGACCATGACGGAGGGAGATACACATGGCGTACTGTACTTCACATGCTGTCAGGACCTGCTATCATTTGTCTCACTGTGTCTCTGACAGACAGACAGTACAGCTGTTTTCAGATGGGGGAGTTTTCCATACAGTATGTGCTAACTAAGCTCCTATCTACTGTACATTGATAGACTCAATGTATTTATATGACCGAACGCACAGTTTCTAAATCACATGTCTTCAATACATTCATGTTTTCATAAAGATTCAGCATGGATAAGAAATCTACCAAACGTGGAGCATTTTGTTCATGGTCTATGGAAATGGGGGTGGAGCTCTACACATGCGTTAACAGCCAATGGTTGAAGCAGCTGCAGCAGCTACAGAGTCACCACACTGGTTATAAAGTAACAATGCACTCATTCTGTGCAATAATGTATCTAAATGTGAGGGTATTTACAGCTAATAGAGAAGCATGGGGTAAAATCTGCTAGATTACAGTATATAACTGGTGAAATTGATAATTTTTCCATATCTTGCTGTTATTGTATAAGAGTGCACAGCTGGTGTCCACGGTTCAGGTAAAGCGATTGGCTTCCTTGTGGAATAGAACATGTTTAGAACATGGTAATGGCATGCTTGGTAAAGAGACCATGGTAGGCTCACTTGCATTCATGCCTGGCCCATTAAAATCTTACTTAGACAGGATGCCTGGCCCATTCAAATCTTGCTAAGACAGAATGCCTGGACCATTAAAATCTTTCTTATATAGAATGTGAATACCCAGTGTTGTTGATGATAGATGAAGCAGCTAAAGTGGGAACACCTGTAAGTATTCAGAGATCAGCAAAGATGTGACATCATCATTTACAAGAGGTTAGACTACTTGTATGTTCCGGAAGCGTCACGCATCCCATGTATGTACACTTATGTTCTTCCTTTTGAGCCCTCTCTCTCTCTCTCTCTCTCTCTCTCTCTCTCTCTCTCTCTCTCTCTCTCTCTCTCTCTCTCTCTCTCTCTCTCTCTCTCTCTCTCTCTCTCTCTCTCTCTCTCTCTCTCTCTCCCTCTCCCTCTCCCTCTCCCTCTCCCTCTCTCCCTCTCTCTCTTTTTCTCCCTCCATCCCTCACTCTCTGTGTAATGAGAACATTGGCCGTGGTTGGGTTAGAGTGAGGTAGTGGTAGAGGGATGGAGTGATGGTTGATGGCTTTGTACGGATGGTTATTTGGAGCAATGGAAAGATGGAGGAGAGCGAGGAGAGATGGAAGAGTTTGACTGATGATCGGGACAGAGACTGGAGTGGTCTGTTAATTGGTCATAATGGGCTATCATTAGGGAACTGCCAGTTGTAGAAAAGGCTGAAGCCATGTTAGGCTTGCTGTAGTCGGAAGTCCAAAACCTTTAAAGGCTTTAAAGGGCACTTTCATGTTTTGGATGTTTTAGCATCTTGTAATAGTTTTGGATGAGCTTCATTGCAGGTTTAGGTTAAATGGAGAAATGGATGGCTTTTACTGACAAGAGGGTGTAGGTTGATGGTATCCCTAGTAGAGAGATAGCCTAATGGCATATATTGGATAATTGCCTTGAGGCCTAACATTAGATAATTTACTCATTTATGAACAGGATATCTGTAGACCTACGAGTATCATTTGTCATTGAGAACCCCGCCCCCCGCCCTAATACATAGTATTATGATGCTGGATAGCTGTATCAGCTGCCAGACCTTCACCCATTGAGATGTGAGTGTCACGACTTCGACCGAGGCTGCCTCCCCTCCTTGTTCGAGCAGGCTTCGGCGTTCGTCGTCACCGGCTTACTAACCACTGCCGCCCCAATCATCATCACAATTGTCTTGTCTTGTCAATCACACACACCTGGTTCCTATCCCCTAATTACTTTGTGTATAAGTGTTCCCTCTGCCCCCTTGTCCTTGTGGGTGATTGTTATTTGTGAGAGTAGTGTAGCTTGGTGGCTACTCGTAACATATTGTTGCCAGGGTAGATTTTCCCCCTGTGCCTATGTATTGTTGGATATCCGTTACAGTGTATTTGCCAGGGATGATAGTTTCCCCTGTGCCTGTTTCATTGATCGCTATTTGAGCGCATTTGTGTGTCTACGAAGGAATAAATTCTGTATTCAGTGATTACCCTCCTGCGCCTGACTCCTTTCCATCACAATCATCACAGTGAGTGAGTGCCCACCGGTATTAGTTTTATAAACTTCTCCCTGATTTGCCTCTAAGCCAGTGGGCTCAGTATTCCTACAACCTCCAATGACCCCCAGCTCCAGCCCTGCGCCCCAGCCAACCTCCAACCACCAGCCCAGAGACAGACACTAAATCATGGGTAGAGTGGGCAGGGTGAGCCTGGGTGAGCCCAGCATCTGGCCCTGTGATGAAGCACTAAGCAACAGGTATTAACCGTTCCCCTGTCTGCTGGCTGATGGCTTTAGCAAAAGCCCTGGGCTTTACTGTCTCAGGACAACTCCAGGGTTGATGTTTATGTGGGTTTAGGAGTGAGAAATAGAGATTGTTGGGGGCAAAAAGTTTGCAGTTTTTCTCTTTTCCAGTGAAGAGAAATCTGTTTTCTTGTACTTCTCAAAGGCTGTAGAGGGCTGCGATGCGATAGTTGTTGGAAGAAGGAGGAGCTGAAACGTGTCAGTATTACAGATCATTGAAGGGAATGAGTTTGCTGTCTCTTTCCATCCCCTGATCCACAGAGGGTAACTTAACGTCTCTGGCTCCCTTTCAGCAAGGTGCTGTTCTGAGGAGAGCTGTAGTCTGTCTGTGGTCCTCTAACCATGTCTGATTTGTGACCACTGTCCCTCTCCTCTGGGTCTCCTCCAGGTTAATCTTCAGTGTGCACTGGTCCAGAACACATCTCCAGAGAGTACGCTCCCATGAGTATCCATCTATTGCCTGTTAGGCCTACTGCTGCTAGGTAGCTCTCTCTGCTCTCTCCCTCCCCTCTGTCTGTCCTTGATTGCAGGAGTGAAGTCTGGTGTGCGGGAGTCAGGGTTCCAGCTGCAGCTCATTCACCATAATCACCTCAGCCTTTAAGACCCGGTCAAACTTACCACTCATCGTCAGATCATAGTCAAGACGACCATATATTTGGAACCTGACTCCTGCCTCCGCTTCACTCCTGCCACCACCATCCTGCTCTCCAATACCGGACCTCTCTTTTGGACTCATCACGGACACTAGGACATTACGGTACCACACCTGCCCTGATCTGGATCTGTTACCCTCCCTGTAACCTGGACTTGCTCTTCCCATATATTTGGAAACCTGGACTTTGAACATTGTAAATAAACCTGTTAAAACTTCTATGGCTTCGTGTACTTGTCTGCATTTGGGTTCTTATCCAGTTAAATCATAACAGTATGATCTGACCAACATGAACCCAGCAGACAGTAGCTCGGATACCACCCCAGAGTGCACTGAGATTTGGACTGCCATAGCCAATCAGGGCATTTTACTTGGCCAACATGATACCCTGTTTAAGACGATTGCTGAGGACAGTCAGGTGCTGCTTAATCAGGTTCAATTACTCACCAATCAAGTGTCTGCCCTTACTACCCCTTCAGCCCAGATCAGAGAGCCTTTTGTTCCTGCTCCAGAGCGCTATGACGGGAACATGGGAACCTGTGGCGATTTTTTGACTCAATGCTCGTGTCATGAGCCCTCTCACTCCACCGGGTTACCACCTTAATGTGTTTCCACTATCTTCCACTCTGCTCATCTCTCTCTCTCTACTCAGCCTAACGAGCTCCACCTGTCCCTGCTCTGCTCGGCTCTAATTACTCTGCCAGCTGCGCTGCATTACCCACTAACCTCTCCCAGTATTTAAAGTCCCGTCTTTCAGCTCTCCTTTGTCAGATCGTCTGCAAAGCTCACACCCGGAACCTGTGTGCTCGCGCTTCTGGCTCACCCCTGTTTTGTGACCCCGGACCTGCCTGATTCTTGGATACTCTTCTGCCCCAGGAAAACCAGACCTGCTTTCTGCCATTACGACTCCTGACTACTCTTCGACCCCGGTAACTCTGACCAGCCTTCTGCCTTGCTACAACGTATTTGGATTTCCCTTGAACTGTACTTCTGCCTGTTTTCATCCGCCCGTTGTGTCTGTGTTTCCTCCCCCCAGGACTTCTGGACCACCAACCACCGGCGTCATCGGACGCATCGCTGCCACTGGGGGAGGCACAGACCCAGCACATCGGACGGGATAACCCCTGGAGCCTTCACTCACTCCCTACATCCCTTTCCCCTTAAGTTTAAATAAACTTTCTGGTGTGACGCAATTGTGGTCCTCTTGTCGTCTGTCTGAACCGTGACAGTACGATCTGACCATCATGGACTCAGCGCACACTTCCCCCGACATGGAAACCGAAGAACCTGAGCAACCCACCGCCATGCTACGCCTGGAACACACTGAGAGAGAGCTAGGCCGCATGAGCGGCGACATCACCTCTCTGCTTCAGGTCGGCTACCAACAGCATCAGCAGTTCCAGCAGCACCAGCAGCAGTCCCAGCAGCAGCAACAACAACTCGCCAGGATCATCCAACTCCTCACCAACCTTACCCCAGCCAGTCTGCCCACCAGCCCTGCCTCCGAGTTACCTGCCCCGGTCATTTCAGCCGCTGCCCCGGAACCCAAGATTGGAAACCCCGAGCGGTTCAACGGCGATTCTACCCAGGTCCGGCCATTCCTGACTAGCTGCCGACTTCAGTTCTCCTTGCAGCCAAGGACCTTCGCCACGGAGGGGGCTAGGGTCGGGTATGCCATCACTCACCTGACGGGCCGAGCTCGACTCTGGGGAACAGCAGAGTTCGAACGTCAAACCCCCGCATGTGCAACCTTCGACCTGTTTGCTGAGGAGATGCTGAAGGTGTTTGACCTGGATTCACCAACCGCAGAGGCGTCTCGTGAACTGTTCAGTATTCGACAAGGCAGACGTACAGTCGCAGACCATTCCATCGACTTCCGAACCCTGGCAAGACGAAGTTCTTGGAACACACCATCGTTGGTGGACGCGTTCTTCCATAGCTTGGCAGACTATATCAAGGACGAGTTGGTCTCCCATGAACTGCCTTCCACTCTTGATGAAGCCATCGCACTGACTGTCCGGATCGACAGAAGGATACAGACCCGTCGTCGTGAGAGGGGGCGCCAAGGTCCACCAACTACCGGCATTCGGAGAGATCCGACTGGGCTCCTGTCAGCTACTGCCACTCACCCAAGTCAGCTTGATCAGTCTGAGCCTATGGAGATTGGGCGAGCCTCTCTCACTCCTGCAGAGCGCCAGCGCGCTTCACCTCAAACCTCTGCCTCTATTGTGGAGGTGATGGACATCGTGTGGTAACCTGCCCTTTAAAAGCCGAAGCTCACCGGGCATAGGGGGAGTCCGGTTGAGCTCAATGACCACCCAGTCCTCCGACCGCAAACCCTTGCTGCAAGTTCACCTCCGCCTCTCTGACTCTACTCACACCCTGGCTGCTCTGGTGGATTCTGGCGCCGAAGCCAACATAATGGACATCAAGCTGGCACGCCAACTGGGACTGGAGAACCTCCGTTTGACACCTCCTATTCCTGCCCGGGCACTGGACGGACACTTACTCGGATCGGTCACTCATGTCACGGCCCCGGTCTTGATGGGTCTGTCCGGAAACCATCAGGAAACTATCCAGTTTCACCTGCTCCCCTCTCCAGGCCAACCCCTCATCCTGGGTTACCCATGGCTCCGCCCGGCACAACCCTCAGCTCGACTGGGTGACCGGGGTGATCAGGGAGTGGGGAGAGGACTGCCACCGAACCTGCCTGCTTGCTGCCGCACTACCCCTCGGCCAGTTCCTACTAACTCCGCCCCTGACCTCTCCCATGTCCCAGAATGCTACCATGGTCTCAGAGAAGTGTTTAACAAAGCAAGAGCCACATCTCTGCCCCCCTCACCGACCGTACGACTGTGCCATCGACCTCCTCCCTGGAACAGCCCCTCCAAGGGGCCGTCTTTATTCGTTGTCTGCTCCTGAAAGAAGGTCCATGGAGGACTACATCAATGACTCTCTGTCCACAGGATTGATCCGTTCATCTTCATCTCCGGCTGGTGCTGGCTTCTTCTTTGTGGGGAAGAGGGACGGATCTCTTCGCCCCTGCATCGACTACAGGGGACTCAACGACATCACAGTGAAAAACCGTTACCCTCTCCCTCTGCTCACCTCTGCTTTTGAGTTGCTCCAGGGAGCCACTGTTTTTACCAAGTTGGATCTCAGAAACGCTTACCACCTAGTGCGGATCCGGGAGGGAGATGAATGGAAGACCGCATTCAATACACCAACAGGCCACTACGAGTATCTGGTTATGCCTTTTGGCCTCACCAATGCTCCTGCTGTGTTCCAGGCTCTAGTGAATGATGTACTGCGGGACATGTTAAACAAGTTTGTCTTCGTTTACCTGGATGACATCTTAATCTACTCCAGAAACCTGTCTGAACACACCCGCCATGTCCAGCAAGTCCTTCATCGTCTTCTGGAGAATTCCCTCTACGCCAAGGCAGAGAAATGTGAGTTTCACGTCAAGACAGTGGCCTTCCTGGGGTACATAGTGGCAGAGGGAAGTATCCAAATGGATCCTGCCAAAGTATCAGCAGTCACGTCATGGCCAGTTCCGGAGAACAGAAAGAAGCTGCAACAGTTTCTGGGGTTTGCTAACTTCTATAGAAAGTTTATCCGGAACTACAGTACCGTTGCTGCCCCTCTCACTGCTCTAACCAGCACCAAGCAACCCTTCACCTGGACCCCAGCAGCCGACAAGGCCTTCAGTACCCTCAAGGTAAGGTTCACCTCCGCTCCCATCCTCCAGATGCCTGACGTGGACCGGCAATTCATTGTGGAGGTGGACGCCTCGGATGTGGGAGTTGGTGCTGTGATTTCTCAGTGGGCTGCGGAGGATGGGAAGCTCCATCCCTGTGCCTTTTTCTCACGTCGGTTGTCCCCCTCTGAGTGCAATTACGACATAGGGAACCGAGAGCTGCTGGCTGTGAAGCTTGCCTTGGAGGAGTGGCGTCACTGGCTGGAGGGGTCCACCATTCCATTTCTCGTTTGGACCGATCATAAGAACTTGGAGTACATCCGCACGGCCAAACGGGTTGAACTCCAGGCAGTCCCGCTGGGCCCTGTTCTTCACCAGGTTTAATTTCACTCTGTCATACCGGCCTGGATCACGCAACACCAAGCCAGACGCCCTCTCCCGTCAATTCCAGAAGGATGACAACCCCTCCAAGGATCCTGTGTCGATTCTGCCAAGTCCCTGCATCGTAGCAGCTCTGACCTGGGCTGTTGAGGAACAGGTGCTGGAAGCTCTCCGTAACCAGCCCGGTCCCAGCACTTGCCCAGCTGACCGCCTTTTGTCCCCGAAAACCCTAAGGTCCCAGGTCGTTCAGTGGGGACATGACTCCCGCCTAGCTTGTCACCCTGGCTCCACCCGCACTTACAACCTGCTCGCCCAGAGGTTCTGGTGGCCCGCTCTGAGAAAGGATGTACGGGAATTCGTCCAAGCCTGCCCCATCTGCAACCAACACAAGTCGTCCCTGCCAGCCCCCAGCCGGATTGCTGCAGCCCCTGCCTGTGCCCAGACGTCCCTGGTCTCACATCGCCCTTGACTTTGTCACGGGGCTGCCCCCTTCAAGGGGCAAGACCGTCATTCTCACCATAGTTGACAGATTCAGCAAGATGGCACACTTCATTCCCCTCCCCAAGCTCCCAACCGCCAAGGAGACCGCCCAGGTGGTCCTGGAACACGTCTTCCGGATCCACGGACTGCCAAAGGATGTAGTTTCTGACCGTGGTCCACAATTCTCCTCCGCTTTTTGGAAGGAGTTCTGTCACCTGCTGGGAGCCACAGTCAGTCTGACTTCCGGATTCCATCCCCAATCCAATGGGCAGTCAGAGCGGGCAAATCAGGAGCTCGAGAAGGCACTACGATGCATGACTTCACGCAACCCCCACTCCTGGTCGCAGCAATTGACATGGGTGGAGTACGCACACAATTCTCTGACCTGCTCTGCCATCGGTATGTCCCCTTTCCAATGTGTTTATGGATACCAGCCTCCTCTATTTGCCAGTCAGGAAGGGGAGGTTACTTGCCCATCTGCACTTGCGTTTGCCCCGTCGATGTCGCCGCACCTGGTCACAGGCCCGAGCCACACTTCTCAGATCCGTTGCCAGCTACACTACCCGGGGCCAACCGTCGGAGAATCCCTGCTCCCACCTACCATGTTGGTCAAAGGGTGTGGTTGTCGTCAAGGAACCTGCCACTCAGGGTGGAGTCGCAGAAGTTGGCACCTCGGTTCATTGGCCCATTCCCTATCATAAGAGTGATTAGCCCAACTGCTGTCCGGCTCCAACTGCCTAATTCCATGAGGGTGCACCCCACTTTCCATGTGTCTAAGATTAAGCCCATTCATGAGAGTCCGCTGGTCCCTGCTGCGCCTTGTCCTCCTCCTCCACGGCTCGGTCGATGGTGGTCTGGTTTACACCGTCCGCCGCCTGCTTCGGTCCAGACGGAGGGGGTAGGGGTCTCCAGTACCTCATTGACTGGGAGGGCTATGGACCTGAGGAAAGGACCTGGGTGCCAGCTAGTCGGATTGTGGATAGGACTCTCATCACCGCCTTCCACCAACGGCATCCTGATCAACCTGCAATCCGTAGGGGGCCGCCCAGAGGGATCCCTAACCGTCCTGCCCGCTCGGCTTCCTGTCCTGTGCCTGATCCTGTCTCGGGACCTGTCCCATCTCCCGACCACGGCCCTCCGGCTTCCTCCGAGGATGAGGGCGTTCGCTCGGACCGTTCGGAGGAGTTCTAGCCCTCCTCCGGCTCCCCTCCTCCCGCCCGGCGTGGTGTTGCTCTTGGGACTTCTGGGGCCGTCCCCTTGGGGGGTTCTGTCATGAGCCCTCTCACTCCACCGGGTTACCACCTTAATGTGTTTCCACTATCTTCCACTCTGCTCATCTCTCTCTCTCTACTCAGCCTAACGAGCTCCACCTGTCCCTGCTCTGCTCGGCTCTAATTACTCTGCCAGCTGCGCTGCATTACCCACTAACCTCTCCCAGTATTTAAAGTCCCGTCTTTCAGCTCTCCTTTGTCAGATCGTCTGCAAAGCTCACACCCGAACCTGTGTGCTCGCGCTTCTGGCTCACCCCTGTTTTGTGACCCCGGACCTGCCTGATTCTTGGATACTCTTCTGCCCCAGGAAAACCAGACCTGCTTTCTGCCATTACGACTCCTGACTACTCTTCGACCCCGGTAACTCTGACCAGCCTTCTGCCTTGCTACAACGTATTTGGATTTCCCTTGAACTGTACTTCTGCCTGTTTTCATCCGCCCGTTGTGTCTGTGTTTCCTCCCCCAGGACTTCTGGACCACCAACCACCGGGCGTCATCGGACGCATCGCTGCCACTGGGGGGAGGCACAGACCCAGCACATCGGACGGGATAACCCCTGGAGCCTTCACTCACTCCCTACATCCCTTTCCCCTTAAGTTTAAATAAACTTTCTGGTGTGACGCAATTGTGGTCCTCTTGTCGTCTGTCTGAACCGTGACAGCTCGTTAGTGTTTGAACAACAGCCCCTCACCTACGCCTCAGAAAGAGCCCGTATTGCCTACCTTATTAACTCTACTAGCGGTTCCGCTCGTGCCTGGGGATCCGCGGTATGGGAGAGTCAGTCGGACATTTGCAACGCTTACGTTGCCTTCACCACGGAGATGAGGAAGGTTTTTGACCACCCCGTACGAGGCAAGGAGGCTGCGAAACGGTTGTTCTCTCTTCGACAGGGGGCTCGTGAGTGTGGCGGAGATGGCAGTGGAGTTTCGGACTTTAGCAGCAGTGAGTGGTTGGAATGACGAGGCATTACAAGGAGTGTTCATCAATGCTTTGTCTGAGACTTTAAAAGATGAATTGGTGTCATATGATGAATCGGCTACGCTGGATAATCTTATTTCACTCACTATCAGGTTGGATAATCGGATTCGGGAGCGCCGCCGGGAGAGGAGTGTTAGTTCCAAGCAACCTGTCTGTCATCAACAAACTCCTCCCTGCATCTTCCCTACGGAGAAAGCCGTGTCTTCCCCGAGTCGATACGAGGAGCACTGAACCCGAAGCCATGGAGGTGGGTCGTGCACGGTTGTCCTCAGAGGAGCGTGCACGTCGTATTCAGGCTCGGGTCTGCCTGTATTGTGGAGAAGCTGGTCATTTCGTTCCTTCCTGCCCAGTTCGTCCGGGGAAAAGGGCCGGCTCATCATTAATGGGAGAAGTTTTGGTGAGCCGAGCAGCGGATTCTTCCTCTTCTCCCCGCATTCTGCTCCAGGCATCCCTCCAGTGGCAGTCCCAGAATTTCTCTGTTAGTGCGCTGATTGACTCTGGTGCCGACGAAAGCTTTTTGGATAGAGAGTGGGCTCAACAAATGGATTTGGAGACTGTTCCTATGGACTGTCCGCTGCAGGCTAAGGGTCTAAATGGACAATTGTTGACCCGTATTACCCATCAAACTGTTCCTGTTTGTCTTAGAGTGTCGGGAAATCATCAGGAGAACATTCAATTCCATATTATCGACTGCCCACAGACACCCCTGGTCCTTGGTATCCCCTGGCTCATAAGACACAATCCACACATTGATTGGGTGACAGGTAACATTGTTTCATGGAGCACATTTTGTCATGTGAATTGTTTGTGTTCTGCTCAGACTCCTGCCAGTACTGTGCCTCAACCTCCACTGGAGTCCATGGATCTCTCTGCTGTCCCTGACGCGTATCATGACCTGGCATCCGTTTTCTGCAAACACAGAGCTACTTCTCTTCCTCCTCACCGGCCTTACGACTGCGCCATTGACCTCCAGCCAGGAGCCCCGCTCCCCAGCAGTCGCCTGTACAATCTCTCCCGGCCGGAGACGGAGGCTATGGAGAACTACATTCGGGACTCCTTGGCGGCAGGTATTATGCGTCCTTCCTCGTCACCTGTAGGAGCGGGATTCTTTTTTTGTTGCTAAGAAGGATAAGACCCTCAGACCCTGTATTGATTACCGTGGTCTTAACAACATCACCATTAAGAACAAGTATTCTCTGCCTTTGATTAATTCTGCTTTTTCCCTCCTTCATGGTGCTACCATCTTTACGAAACTGGATCTACGAAATGCGTATCACCTGGTGCGCATTCGTAAGGGTGATGAATGGAAGACTGCCTTCAACACACCCTTGGGACATTTTGAGTATCTGGTTATGCCTTTTGGGTTGTCCAATGCCCCTGCTGTTTTTCAGGCACTAGTCAATGATGTCCTTCGGGACATGTTGAATCGGTTTGTTTTTGTCTATCTGGATGATATCTTGATTTTCTCAGAGTCCTCCCAGGAACATGAACTACATGTGCGCCAGGTGTTGCAAAGGTTGTTGGAGAACAAACTGTTTGTGAAGATGGAGAAATGTGAATTTCATGTGTCTGAGACCTCTTTTTTGGGTTACATCATAGCTCAGGGGGAGTTGCGGATGGACCCAGCTAAGATCTCTGCTGTCACGGACTGGCCAGCTCCCTCTACCCGCAAACAACTTCAACGATTCCTGGGGTTTGCGAACTTCTATAGGAGGTTCATCAAGGACTACAGCCGCATTGCGGCGCCACTCACCGCTCTTACCTCCATCTCACGACCGTTCGCTTGGAATGAAGGGGGCCGAATCAGCGTTCGAAGAACTGAAACATCGCTTCGCCTCGGCTCCCATTCTGATGCAGCCGGACCCCGACCGCCAGTTTGTCGTGGAGGTGGATGCATCCGACACTGGGGTAGGTGCAGTGTTGTCACAACGTTCTCCTGAAGATAACAAACTGCATCCCTGTGCTTTTCTCTCAAGGAAACTTTCTCAGGCAGAGAGGAATTATGATGTTGGCAATCGTGAACTGCTCGGCCGTTAAGCTGGCTCTCGAGGAGTGGCGACATTGGTTGGAGGGGGCGGAACAACCCTTCATCGTTTGGACGGATCATAAGAATCTGGCTTACCTCCAGTCAGCGAAGCAGCTCAACCCCCGTCAAGCCAGGTGGGCACTATTTTTTGGGAGATTCAATTTTTCTCTGTCTTACCGTCCTGGGTCACGCAACGTCAAGCCTGACGCCCTGTCTCGTGTTCATTCGGCTGTTGATACTGGTAGTAACCCTGAACCCATTTTTGCCTCCTACCTGCAGTATTGCAGTCATCACATGTGACATCGAGGGGATTGTTAGACAGGCTCAACATCATCAAGCTGACCCTGGGAGGGGTCCTCCTAACCGGATGTTTGTCCCTGAGTCTGCTCGCTCCCAGGTACTTCAGTGGGCTCACTCGCCTCCCCTTACCTGTCACCCCTGGAGTTTCGCGGACCCTTGACTTTGTGCGACGTAAGTTCTGGTGGGCCACGATGGAGGCGGACACTCGAGCCTTCATTGCTGCTTGTACGGTATGTGCACGAGTAAGAACTCCACCCAGGCCAGCGCTGGTCATCTACGACCTCTACCTATACCCAGCTCGGCCCTGGTCGCATATCGCTATGGATTTTGTCACTGGACTTCCCCCTCGTCTGGTAAGACTGTCATTCTTACGGTGATTGATCGTTTTCTAAGTTCGCTCATTTTTTGGCCCTACCTAAACTGCCTACTGCCAGAGAGACGGCTGATATTTTGGTTGAACATGTGTTCCGCTCTCATGGTCTACCCACGGATATTGTCTCTGACAGGGGTCCCCAGTTTGTCTCCCAGGTGTGGAAAGCTTTCTGTAAAGCTTTGGGCATTACATCCAGCCTGTCCTCTGGATATCACCCCAGACCAACGGGCAAGCCGAGAGAGCGAACCAGGAGATGGAGACCGCTCTTCGCTGTGTCACTGGGTCTAACCCTGGGTCATGGAGCTCCATGCTCCCCTGGGTGGAATATGCTCATAACACCTTGACTAACGCTTCCTCTGGTTTGTCTCCTTTTCTGTGTGCTCTGGGTTATCAACCTCCCCTGTTCCCTTCCCAAGAGAGGGAACTGGCGGTACCCTCGGTGCAGTCCCACATGCGCCGCTGCTTCAAGGTCTGGAGGAAGGCCAGGGTAGCTCTGTCCCGAGCTTCGGCGTACATGCAGAGGCAAGCCAACCGTCACCGGTCCCAGGCTCCCGGTTACTCTCCTGGTCAAGAGGTATGGCTGAAGTCACGGGACCTTCCATTGAAGGTGGAGTCTAAGAAGATGGCGCCTCGTTTTATAGGACCGTTCAAGATACTGTCTATTGTTAACCCCTGCGCGGTTAAGCTACAGCTTCCTGCCTCCCTACGGGTTCATTCCACCTTTCATGTTTCCCAGATTAAGCCTGTGTCGGTTAGCCCTCTGTGCCCGCCCTCTCGTCCCCCTCCTCCGCCCAGGATCGTGGGTGGGGGTCCGGTCTACACTGTTCGGCGACTTCTGGATGTTCGCGCCGAGGTCGTGGTTTCCAGTACCTGGTGGATTGGGAGGGTTATGGTCCCGAGGAACGTTCCTGGGTGCCCAGGAGCTTCATTGTGGATCCTGCTCTGGTCCGAGAGTTTCATAGGTTACATCCCGATAAACCCCGTCGGCCGCCAGGTGGCGTCCGTAGAGGGGGGGGTACTGTTAGGCCTACTGCTGCTAGGTAGCTCTCTCTGCTCTCTCCCTCCCCTCTGTCTGTCCTTGATTGCAGGAGTGAAGTCTGGTGTGCGGGAGTCAGGGTTCCAGCTGCAGCTCATTCACCATAATCACCTCAGCCTTTAAGACCCGGTCAAACTTACCACTCATCGTCAGATCATAGTCAAGACGACCATATATTTGGAACCTGACTCCTGCCTCCGCTTCACTCCTGCCACCACCATCCTGCTCTCCAATACCGGACCTCTCTTTTGGACTCATCACGGACACTAGGACATTACGGTACCACACCTGCCCTGATCTGGATCTGTTACCCTCCCTGTAACCTGGACTTGCTCTTCCCATATATTTGGAAACCTGGACTTTGAACATTGTAAATAAACCTGTTAAAACTTCTATGGCTTCGTGTACTTGTCTGCATTTGGGTTCTTATCCAGTTAAATCATAACA
>NW_025534765.1:0-155804 GCF_020615455.1 Coregonus clupeaformis
CAATGAGTATATACTTCATACTATATACTATTAGTTCATTTTAATATACTGTAAACAAACGGTAACCTTTCAGTTGAGCTTCGCATGTCGCATGTCTACCGAAAGTTGATGCTGTTGCTAATGCAGCCTCTTGCTAGTCTGTTAGCATAACACATTTCTAGTTTAGACATTTTACGACTTCAGGTGTTTGGAAAATATTCAGAACACACACTGCCCACTCTGGCCAAGGAGCAGGGTTGATCCAAGCTCTCTGACTTCACAAAGGCAGTCAAGCACCCAAGCTAACTGGCTAAAGTTGGCTAGCTAACTCCATACACAAATAAGAGAACACCT
This sequence comes from Coregonus clupeaformis, assembly GCF_020615455.1. Taxonomy (NCBI): domain Eukaryota; kingdom Metazoa; phylum Chordata; class Actinopteri; order Salmoniformes; family Salmonidae; genus Coregonus; species Coregonus clupeaformis. Next base: position 334 of record NW_025534765.1, read on the forward strand.
CCTCACTCTGACCATTTCACTCACCCTAGCAGAGCTGGTTAGGCTTTTTTCATGTTATCCAAGGCGTTGATGACTAACTGTGCTGCTGGCAATAATTTAATTACGTTATTTTCCCCGATGTTTACTGACACTGGCCATATTCAACGGGTGTTGAGCATCAGTTATTCTGCGCTCTGGTATATTCAGACAAGAGTGCTCTGAAATCCGAACAAATAACCAGAGCAAATTTACAAAGCACCCCATTTAACAATGTCCATTGAGAACGCACAACGACTATACTATTTAGCTAAGCTAACAATGACGTGAATAATCAAGTCAATAAACATTGGGAAGTTGGATGCAATGATATGCTATGCGGTTCATAAGGATAGCATAACCAACAAATTTGTCAGCCAACATAACGTATAACGCAACTTTTATTTTGAAAAGTCATTACTTTATAAAATTCCTCAACATTTTCTTAACATATGCCAGAATTAGTTAAAGCAATGAATTTGTGTCTTAAGAGCAATAAGCATATTACATACTCAATTTACTTCACAAATAGTACGGTTAATGCGGTTATGCTGAGTACATCTACTAATCTTGATTTTATCGGTTTTGCTTTTCTGTTAATAGGATGCTAACATCTCTACGCTGGTGTATTGAGCTTTCGATTCTGCCTTTATGTCATTGTGCCAAGTCACAATTGCATTCCTGAATTCTCTATTTTCCTGTCAGCGGGGAAATGCTGCCGAATTTGATCCACGATTAGATTTTTTTTCCCATATTCAAGCCGAATTGGAAGAATGCTAATGCGCTTCTTTTAGTGCCTCTATGGCTTTGCTATAGTTGACCTCTTCTATGATGGTTATTTCTGCGCCTCTCTCAACTGTGTCCAGAGTTTAGATTCCCTCACTCACGGTTTTAATATATGACAATCTTTTTCTGAGACTATTTCCCAGATCATGTAGAGAGTCATATAATGCTTTAACCTTATCTCTATCAAATGATCCATAACCGGGACCAACTCAGAAAACTTTTATATTTTATTTTCCACCCCTGACGTGCGTCTACGTTTGGGTGTACAAGTTGGTATATGAATATTATTCGTTACATCATTACTTAATCAAATCTGTAGTAATAGATTATACACACATACAATTTCTCTTATTTTTTCATATCTTCACATAATCCATTTATAAAGTAGTGCGTTTCCAACGACTCTCCATCGCCACACAGTTTCAGCTGTGCATCCAAACTCTCAGCGGAACCCCGGACACTGCCCGGCTGGTCATGGGAATAATGCTCCAGACGTATCCTCAACAGCTCTCTAGCCTCCCACAAACTATAGACTTGCCGCTGTCCAAAATAACATCCCGCACTCAATACTACCCTGTGAGATTCTATGATGGGCAGTGATGGATGGAACACCAAGATAACGCTACATATCCAAATGTATTATCCAAATTTAAATCAGCTTATTATACACATTTCTATATCTTATTATCCAAACTTCAGATTAACATTTATTTCCACATTCACACAGTTCTAATTTCTATCTCAGGGTTAGTTCCTGGGATAATGCAACTCATACATTTACATCTTACAATACTAACCCATGGTATTGCAATGCATCACAGCAATACCATGTAGGTCTCCGAAAAAATGTCTTACTTCAGGATAGTACGATCACGACTTCCTATTTATTATGAAAATACCATCAGGATCTCATAACCTTAAAACGGCAGTAACTTTAGGACTCTATCTCTTATTTCTAAAATGGGGTTTGGTTTAAACAATTACAGGTGCACCTAACTATCTTATACCATCTCATTGTAATGCATTCTCTTTTATTTCTATAGCCTTTTCTCTAGTCCACGCAGGCCTTTCTCTTTTAGGCCTTAAGTAGTCCTCACAGGATCTAGTTATACATCCAATACACACAGCTTTGGATGTTCACGTTAAAGGATCTTAACTAGTTCACACAGGTTTGGATGCTAACGTTAGTTTTCATCCGGTACACACAGGGGAATGAGACAGATGAGGAAAAAACGGATTTCATACCCTGTCTATATGAACAGGGTAACCCATACCATTATCAGAATATTGCCTAATTAGTGGTCCCACAACGGGGTGTTGTATCCACACTGGGATATAGCCTACTGTGATTACTATGGTATAGATTATCTTATGTCTATCCAAATGTGCAAAACTACCAACAGAGTACCCATGTCTCCTATCTAACTATGTAACATGGTCCCAAAAATCCAATCTTACCTCGTATTTTCTAACCTCCACTTCAGGTGAAGTGCCAGGAATAGTAACCATGGGCATACCTGTTTACCTCATCAATAAAACATTTAATCAATTACATACACATTATAATTTGAACTTCACCAAGCCAGGTGCCCTCGCAAGGTGTCACCTGCACTCTAGTCCCTCGTTCAATACATTCACCTCACCAGTCCTACTGTGATCAACCCAGTACCACGGATATGGACTTTTTGTTGCCCAGTTTACCCAGATCTTCAGGAGCGGTCAACAGGTGAAGTTACAGAGATCCCATCCTCGTCACCAAAATTGTTTTGGTAATTTCAGTACTGAGCGAGACTTTGTCATTTCTTCAAACAATCATCTTTATTCAATATCGATTAATTATTGCAATAATGAGACTGGTCGACCCAACACTCTTGACTGTTGGGCCGAGAGCCTAACCTTTACAGAAAATGCTGGTTCTTATATAGCTGACACTAAAATGCTTAGTAATGGCTGGTTCCACTCCTCCCATGCAGATCGGGTGGCATCATGAGTCACTTTGGGTTCATCCTATGGTTATCTGCTGTTTTAACCCCACCCTGGCTTAGTTTCCCAGATCACAGAATGATTAAGGACAATTAGGATTTTCGTTGTACTCCTCCAGGCTATCCCTATCTCGGTTACACACACCACATCTTGTCTATGGAATGGAGGCTGTAACTCAATTGTCAGCTCAAGCTAGCTCTAGTGACCATATGCCCAGATTAGCTGCAGGGAGTTAGAGTGGAAACCATAAAAATACAGCATTAGTAGAACAGAATTGTCTTACTATTTGTTAAGTATATCATTTAACTATTAATATCAAACAAATCAGGTAAATACATAATCTTTCTCTCACAGTGTGGCCAGACCTACAGTATATGAGTGAGGCCAGGGCTAGTTTGAAATGTTTTGATTTGTTGGCTTCATTTGTAGTGTTTCAATCAACTTGGGGGAATTCTGTGTTCAAGTTAACAACAGCAAACTAATCTGGAGGCATGGATACAGTATCAGTCTCTGATTGGAGGGATTCTTCTCCAATGTTATCTGTGCTAACAGGCATTCCACAGTCAGATCTGACCTGGCAGGATAAGGATTATTTTGGTCCAAGAACTGGTATTTGGCTGAGGAAACTGCATCTCCCACAATTCATTCTAATGAAAGTGAATGAGAATGGAGAGCAGAGGGCGCTGGGTGATGGATGCTGAACGGAGAGTAGCGGAGCGGCTGGAGAGGGCTGCCTGGGCGCTCACACAGCTCCTCCTGGTGTCCCTCTCTCCTCGTCTGCAGTTCCCATCTCCAGACCCATGGGGGTGGGGAGGGGGCGAGAGGGGGGAACATTTGGAGCTTCGTGTTCTTGGAGCCTGTTGTGAGTTTTCACAGCGAGAGACTGTATCTGTGAATGTGTCCAACTCAGCCCAGTCTGTTGGCCAGATCTTCCTTTTGTTCCTCTGTCAGCCATCCTGCTGTGTTTTAGAGGGCCTTTTGGAGCCTCTCTCTGATGGCTCTAAATCACAATAACACCATGACCTCTCCTATGTGTCTATGTGAGTTTTAGACTTCAGCTGGGTGTTTTTCTCTGTCACTCTCTTGCTCTCTGTCTCACCCCCCCCTCCCCTCCCACCCTCATTAAAATGCAAATCAATTTATAACATTTTTTGAAATGCGTTTTCTGGATATTTTTGTTGTTATTCTGTCTCTCACTGTTCAAATAAACCTACCATTAAAATTATAGACTGATCATTTCTTTGTCAGTGGGCAAACGTACAAAATCAGCAGGGGATCAAATACTTTTTTCCCTCACTGTAGCTGACCTACCTGCCTCCTCCGTGGGGAGAGTGTGAGTCCAAGGCCCTGGACTCTGGCTTCTTCAAGGTCTACAGTGTGACAGCCTGCAGGATTGACTGTGAGACACGCTACATCGTGGAAAACTGTAACTGCAGGATGGTGCACATGCCCGGTAAGAGCACATACTTTTTTCCCCCTTTTCACACTAAACAAAACATGTGGATAGAGTCTGTAATATAACATTGTCTGGGCCATGGGCAAAACAAAAACAATTGTTTGGGCTATGGGTCATGTTTTTTCATCAAGGACTATTTGAAGACATAGAACAAGGTGACGAAAGTTTGATAAAGGAGTTACAGTAGTTGTTGTGGTTGATAGAAAAAAGTAATCTAAAGTCTGTTGTGGGTTTGAAAAGGTCAAAGAGCTGTAAGGTGTAAGGTCAAGATTTGTGTTGGTGTATTAAAGCTTTCTGCTCCAAGGCTTTTCTGCCACCTTGCTCCACATCAAGCATCTCTCTCTCTCTAGCTCTCTTTTGGTGAGGGGAAGGTAGGTTTTTGCATGTTGCGAGTCTCCTTGACTGCTTCCACAGGAGGGTATATTACTGGAAACTTTTGACGTTTACCAGTAAACTACCAGAATTTTGGTATCGTTCAAGGATTTTATGTAATCTATCATAAGACAACTAGTGGCCCTTTTGAGTACTTCAGATTATCACAGGTGTTTGTAATTATCTCTGGCCCTCTGTGTGGCCTTATCACATGTAAAATATATGACATAATTAAATAAGATCATTTTTAAATATAAAAAAATATGACAAAGCTGTAAAACATTATCATAAATATAAACCATCAACTTAGTGAATAACATTAGTTTTTAATATGAGGGTTTCATCATAATATCCTTTATCATTTTTTTACACACTTTAATTTATTTTACTATGTCAATATGTATTTGTTGTCAAAGTTTTGGTATCAAACTGGTGGCAGTTGTGAGTTGCAGAGTTAATTGAAAATAATGCTTAGATGTTTAGATGTTTTTTTCATTAATCAGGCTATTTTCTCTTGAACCATATGGTCAATCTACTAGAGATTCATGGTAAATATGGACACAGATATAAAAAAAATATTCTATATATGAATATATTTGATTTAAGTTATTAAAGTATAAATTACCAAAGTAACGATAGATTGCCATAGATTTTCTGTTAATTACCCCAATTACTGAAGATTCCGGTAACTTTGGGAAATTACTGGTAGCTTTGTAACCCTATTCCACGGTAATCTGAGCTGTTTGCAGTTTGTTTTTCTCAAGCTAATAAGTAATTCAGTGGTGCTACATTTAAAAAATAGATTTAGCAGAAAAGTTGAATCTGAACTTTCCTCTCCTCCCCTTCCTTCTGTGCTTCTTCTGTCCTTCTAGGTGATTCTCCATTCTGCACCCCTGAACAGTATAAAGACTGTGCAGAGCCTGCCCTTGGTAAGTCCACAGTATGCACGCACACAAACGCACACGCTTACGTCTTTTTGTCGAACAAAACTTTTTGTGGAAAGTACTGCGCAGCACACAGACCCCCTCGCATAATCAACGTTGTCGCGTTTCCTTGTTTGGCAGGGAAACTGTGAAGCCAGCTGTTAAGCCTATTGCCTGTTTCTGTTTCTGAGTCTTTTATTAAAGAATGTGAAACAATGTTGTGTCTGTTTGCTGCTTTTCATTAAATCATGTATAGCTTTTCGTTATATGGCCTAAAATAAATGTGGCATTCCTAGTCGATCACCAAGCATTTCCGTTAAAAACCCAACAATAAAGCCTTGCGTTCCTATTTGTTTTATTCATTTCGAGCTGTTGGCGGTAGGTGAACTTGATTCAGCAGCCCTAGCGCCGGGAAGGCAAAGTGTTCCCATTTTGAACCATTTCATGTGTCTGAAGGTAGATCTCCACCTATCCAGCAGGCCCAGAGAGCAAATCAAGTGTACCTATAGGACTGCCGCTGACCAATCAGATAGCTCATATCACCGTGTATGCACAGTTTCCTAGAGCCATAGACTATAAAAAGACACCTCGAACGCACAATAAAGTTGATACTGTGAGATTTCACAACTTTGTGTATCACCATGACTAGAGAGACTCAACGAATACAGGAAAGAGCTGCTGTTTTTATGAGTAAGTTCATGTTTAAGTTGTTATTCAGCACTGTCAACACTTTGTTCAACACTTTTATAAGCTATAAAATGTGTGTTCTGTCTACTTCCACTCACGCTACAACCAACACTGCAGCTGCAATGAATGAGTTTAGCAAAGTGTTCCAATAAGCTTGCGTTGTTATTATTAGCTGCTTGTGTCTTTTTTAATATCAAGGAATATTTCACTTTCTATGGTCATAGGAGTAACAATATGAATTGGTGCATGAGGCAGAAATAATGCAGTGCGACTTGAGGTTCGCCATCAGCTGGAAGACTGTCCCCGTTTCTCAGCGGAGGGAGGGACAGTGTTGGTGAGGCCAACAGTCAAGTAAAAACAAATATATATACAGTGCCTTCAGAAAGTATTCATACCCCTTGACTTATTCCACATTTTGTTGTGTTACAGCCTGAATTCAAAATGAATTAAATAGATTTTTTCTCTCACCATCTACACACAATACCCCATAATGACAATGTGAAATGTTGGCAAATTTATTGAAAATGAAATACAGAAATATCTCATTTACCTCAATATTCACACCCCGCTCTGTCAAGTTGGTTGTTGATCACTGCTTGACAGCCATTTTCAAGTTTTGCCATAGATTTAAGTAGATTTAAGTCAAAACTGTAACTCGGTCACTCAGGAACATTCACTGTCTTCTTGGTAAGCAACTCCAGTGTAGATTTGGCCTTGTGTTTTAGGTTATTGTCCTGCTGAAAGGTGAATTAATCTCCCAGTGTCTGACTGAACCAGGTTTTCCTCTAGGATTTTGCCTGTGCTTAGCTCTATTCCATTTATTTGTATCTTAAACTCCCTAGTCCTTGCCGATGACAAGCATACCCATAACATAATGCAGCCACCACCATGTTTGAAAATATGAAGAGTGGTACTCAGTAATGTGTTGTATTGGACTTGCCCCAAACATAACACTTTGTATTCAGGACAAAAGTGAATTGCTTTGCCACATGCCTTGTTGCAAACATGATGCATGTTTTGGAATATTTAAATTATGTACAGGCTTCCTTCTTTTCACTCTGTCATTTAGGTTAGTATTGTGGAGTAACTATAATGTTTTGATCCATCCTCAGTTTTCTCCTATCACAGCCATTAAACTCTGTAACTGTTTTAAAGTCACCATTGGCCTCATGGTGAAATCCCTGAGCGGTTTCCTTCCTCTCCAGCAACTGAGTTGGAAGGACGCCTGTATCTTGGTAATGACTGGGTGTACTGATACACCATCCAAAGTGTAATTAATAACTTCACGATTCTCAAAGGGATATTCAATGTCTGCTTTTTTAAATTATTCTTTTTTTAATAGGTGCCCTTCTTTGCGAGGCATTGCAAAATCTCCCTGGTCTTTGTGGTTGAATCTGTGTTTGAAATGTACTGCTCGACTGAAGGACCTTACAGACAATTGTATGTGTGGGGTACAGAGATGAGATAGTCTTACAAAAATCATGTTAAACACTATTATTGCACACAGAGTGAGTCCATGCAACTTATTATGTGACTAGTTAAGATTTTGTTTTACTCCTTAACTTATTTAGGCTTGCCATAACAAATGGGTTGAATACTTATTGACTCAATACATTTCAGCTTTTCATTTCTAATTAATTTGTACAAATTTCAACAACAAAAAAATCCACTTTGACATTAAGGGGTATTGTGCGTAGGCCAGTGACAAAAAAACTCAATGTAATCAATTTTAAATTCAGGCTGTAACACAACAAAATGTGGAAAAAGTCAAGTGGTGTGAATACTTTCTGAAGGCACTGTACTGTATATTATGCTGACTCAGCTGTGCCTCACAAGTAATACAACAAATTATCTATTACCAGTGTGATCATATACAGTGAGGGAAAAAAGTATTTGATACCCTGCTGATTTTGTACGTTTGCCCACTGACAAAGAAATGATCAGTCTATAATTTTAATGGTAGGTTTATTTGAACAGTGAGAGACAGAATAACAACAACAAAAATCCAGAAAAACGCATGTCAAAAATGTTAGAAATTGATTTGCATTTTAATGAGGGAAATAAGTATTTGACCCCCTGTCAATCAGAAAGATTTCTGGCTCCCAGGTGTCTTTTATACAGGTAACGAGCTGAGATTAGGAGCACACTCTTAAAGGGAGTGCTCCTAATCTCAGCTTGCTACCTGTATAAAAGACACCTGTCCACAGAAACAATCAATCAATCAGATTCCAAACTCTCCACCATGGCCAAGACCAACGAGCTCTCCAAGGATGTCAGGGACAAGACTGTAGACCTACACAAGGCTGGAATGGGCTACAAGACCATCGCCAAGCAGCTTGGTGAGAAGGTGACAACAGTTGGTGCGATTATTCGCAAATGGAAGAAACACAAAAGAACTGTCAATCTCCCTCGGCCTGGGGCTCCATGCAAGATCTCATGAGAACGGTGAGGAATCAGCCCAGAACTACACGGGAGGATCTTGTCAATTATCTCAAGGCAGCTGGGACCATAGTCACCAAGAAAACAATTGGTAACACACTACGCGGTGAAGGACTGAAATCCTGCAGCGCCTGCAAGGTCCCCCTGCTCAAGAAAGCACATATACAGGGCCGTCTGAAGTTTGCCAATGAACATCTGAATGATTCAGAGGAGAACTGGGTGAAAGTGTTGTGGTCAGATGAGACCAAAATGGAGCTCTATGGCATCAACTCAACTCGCCGTGTTTGGAGGAGGAAGAATGCTGCCTATGACCCCAAGAACACCATCCCCACCGTCAAACATGGAGGTGGAAACATTATGCTTTGGGGGTGTTTTTCTGCTAAGGGGACAGGACAACTTCACCGCATCAAAGGGACGATGGACGGGGCCATGTACCGTCAAATCTTGGGTGAGAACCTCCTTCCCTCAGCCAGAGCATTTAAAATGGGTCGTGGGAGCTGAAGGTTCGAGTTGCCAAATGTCAGCCTCGATCTGCAGATCTGCAAAGAGGAGTGGGACAAAATCCCTCCTGAGATGTGTGCAAACCTGGTGGCCAACTACAAGAAACATCTGACCTCTGTGATTGCCAACAAGGGTTTTGCCACCAAGTACTAAGTCATGTTTTGCAGAGGGGTCAAATACTTATTTCCCTCATTCAAATGCAAATTAATTTATAACATTTTTGACATGCGTTTTGTCTGGATTTTTTTGTTGTTATTCTGTCTCTCACTGTTCAAATAAACCCACCATTAAAATTATAGACTGATCATTTCTTTGTCAGTGGGCAAACGTACAAAATCAGCAGGGGATCATATACTTTTTTCTCTCACTGTACCATTTAAAAATATACACTACCGTTCAAAAGTTTGGAGTCACTTAGAAATGTCCTTGTTTTCGAAAGAAAAACATTTTCTTTGACCATTAAAATAAACAGGCACCTCACAGGTCCTCAACTGGCTGCTTCATTAAAGAAAAAGCCATATCTCAGACTGCCCATCTTAATCTTTAATTTTTATTGGCCAGTCTGAGATATGGCTTTTTCTTTGCAACTCTGCCTAGAAGGTCAGCATCCCGGAGTCGCCTCTTCACTGTTGATGTTTAGACTGGTGTTTTGCGGGTACTATTTAATGAAGCTGCCGGTTGAGGACCTGTGAGACGTCGGTTTCTCAAACTAGACACTAATGTATTTGTCCTCTTGCTCAGTTGTGCACCGGGGCCTCCCACTCCTCTTTCTATTCTGGTTAGAGCCAGTTTGCACTGTTCTGTGAATGGAGTAGCACACAGTGTTGTACGAGATCTTCAGTTTCTTGGCAATTTCTCGCATGGAATAGTCTTCATTTCTCAGGACAAGAACAGACTGACGAGTGTCAGAAGAAAGTTATTTGTTTCTGGCCATTTTGAGCCTGTAATCGAACCCACAATTGCTGATGCTCCAGATACTCAACTAGTCTCAAGAAGGCCAGTTTTATTGCTTCTTTAATCAGCACAACAGTTTTCAGCTCTGCCCAACATAATTGCAAAAGGGTTTTCTAATGATCAATTAGCCTTTTTAAAATGATAAACTTGGATTAGCAAACACAAGCTGCCATTGGAACACAGGACTGATGGTTGCTGATAATGGGCCTCTGTACGCCTATGTAGATATTCCATTAACAATCAGCCATTTCCAGCTACAATAGCCATTTACAACATTAACAATGTCTACACTGTATTTCTGATCAATTTGTTATTTTAATGAACAAAAAAATTGTTTTTCTTTCGAAAACAAGGACATTTCTAAGTGACCCCAAACTTTTGAACGGTAGTGTATATATAATATCAAAATGGTCTGAGAAGAACAACATTGGCAGGGCAATTCAAGCATAGCCAATATGCAGTGATAATGTATTGGGCCTATAGCCTACAGCACAAACATCATTGCTACATAACTGTTTTTAATTAGTTAATGTTGCATAGACTTACATTTTATAAGTCTTTTTTTTTTTATCATGTAAAAGGCCGACATTTGGACGTTTCAATTAAAGAATACTCTGTCACATATAGAAATGGAAACATTGTGATTTTAGAGACACAAAGTAACAATAGCCTATGATTGAAGGGTTAGGCTATACTGGGCTCTCACCATCATCATCATTATTCTCATTATTCTCATCATTCCAACTAAATTATTATGAAATTCGGACCACAGAAATCTAATGTTTATATAAAATGTCTGCCTTTCCTCCTGCATTTTAACAGTCTAATAAGTCCATATTAATATAGGACAACATCACAAAATCCATTTGGCCTGTGTCCTTTCATTTAGTCTAATTATGATAGTGAAAATGTTGGCTATTTCAAAATAAAATACCATATTTTGAGATGACTGTATAGGTTATTATACTAAAGATATATCCGAGGTTCAACGTTAGGCAAGGGCATCTTTTAAAACTATTTTTATACTCACCTCATGTCTTGGTAATATAAATGAGAATGTAGTCCATTTTGTTTTTAAATCAGCAATTGTCCGTCTCTCCCATTGTTCCTATTTCCAATCAAGAAATATGCTCAAGATATTCACAATGTTGTAAAGTGCTGCCCTACCCTGGCTGGCGAGGACACTCAGGTGAAGCCATCGAATAAAATGAATTACAAGGAAATAAAGCTTTTAGCTTTTGAGCCTGTTTAAAAAATGCTATGTCCAAATTTTTTGCCTGTATAGTTTGGATTATCCTTTTCGTAATGTATGAGACATCAAAACATTCTAGAAAAACCTGGCATGCTAGCACAACAGCTGTTCACTTTACTGTCATTCAGAAAATTTATTTTCTGAATCAGTTCATGATTGTTGAAACACGGTTCAATGTCTAATTTCACAGATAAATGCTTATCATATTGATAGGCAAACAGCACTGCCATTAATACAAGGAATGAAAAGTGTTTGTCACACGATTTTGTGAAAGTCAAATGTTATTAGAATGTATTAAAATGTTACATTCCCATGACACCCAAAAGACGGTTCTACGTCATACTTAAATGTAAAATAATAATAGGCACACAAACTAAAGAAGACTATTTTATTAACTTAAGATTCTCACCAAGACAGGCAGCCAGTCCAGACAGACGAACAGTGCAGTAGGCTATACAGTGCCTTCAGAAAGTATTCAGACCCCTTGTCTTTTTCCACATTTTGTTACGTTACATCCTTATTCTAAAATGGATTAAATAAAAACATTTCCACAGCAATCTACTCACAATTCCCCATAATGACAAAGCGAAAACAGGTTCTTAGACATTTTTGCTAATAATATATATATATATTTTAACGTATTTATATAAGTATTCAGACCCTTTTCTATGAGACTCGAAATTGAGCTCAGGTGCATCCTGTTTCCATTGATCATCCTTGAGATGTTTCTACAACTTTGGAGTCCACCTGTGGTAAATTCAATTGATTGGACATGATTTGGAAAGACACACACCTGTCTATATAAGGTCCCACAGTTGACAGTGCATGTCAGAGCAAAAACCAAGCCATGAGGTCGAAGGAATTGTCCGTAGAGCTCTGAGACAGGATTGTGTCGAGGCACAGATCTGGGGAAGGGTACCAAAACATTTCTGCAGCATTGAAGGTCCCCAAGAACACAATGGCCTCCATCATTCTTAAATGGAAGAAGTTTGGACCCACCAAGACTCTTCCTAGAGCTGGCCAAACGGAGCAATCGGAGGAGAAGGGCCTTGGTCAGGGAGGTGACCAAGAACCCAATGGTCACTCTGACAGAGCTCTAGAGTTCCTCTGTGGAGATGGGAGAAACTTCCAGAAGTATAACCATCTCTGCAGCACTCCACCAATCAGGCCTTTATGGGGCCAGGTGGAAACCGAATGTATCCTCTCTGTGCGTGGAAAAAATATCCTGCCGCATGAAGGCTACACCTACAGACGGGAACGACAGACAGCAAATAAGTCCTTCTGGAAGTGCACCAAATATCATGTTTTCAAAATGCCGAAGTCGCATAAGCGTGAATTATGAGATTATCTGGATACCCAGTTCTTTCAGCGCCCGGAACATCAACTGGAGGACCCCCTGACATACTTTCAAGCAACATGGGTTGGGGAGACGGTCGGACTCATTGGAAGAAAGCCAATGTTTCCCATAGGTATGTCTCTTTTAACATAATAAGGGCTTTATTATTCTTATTATTGATGACAGCATGCCCAAGGCCAATAACATGGTTGCTAATCTGCTTCTGAATTATGGAGCAGTTACGATGCTGTTCTGCAAGAGTTGACAAAGGCCAACAACGGAGTAGAGAGCTGGCATTGAACATTTTCGGCGAATCTTGTCGCTACCCACCCCACTATTTGGAAGTTCATTGAGGCATTGTAACCGCCATGGCAAAGACGCCGCTACCGCAAGCAACAAAAGGATCTGAAGTCTCTGGTTGAGAAGTAGCCTACACCACGACTCAACGGCTGGAGTCTTACCTGAAGAGTGTTGCCTACACTTTCAAGTTGCAGTTGTGAATACTCCAAAATCCATCTGAGAAAAATGCCTACTACCTAGCCTACTTGGACACTTATCAATTTCAACCCTTTCAATGACTCCAAAATCCTTATGAGACCAGAACACTAAGCACTTTCTTGAACGATTTGTTTGTGAACTTGTTTTTATGGCACTGCATTGTCATGTAGCATACTCTTGTATTTTTGGGTTATTTGAAATAAATGTTTTAGACCTACTTATTTTCGCCCCATAATGTTTTGTATTTTGCCAAGCATTTTTGTTGATAAATAAATGTTTTATAGTGAATGGTTGGTGTTAATGGATGGTGTAAAAACGAGAACGAAAATACATTATTTAAAACAAAAATACATTGTAGAAACTAGATACACAGTGGCTTGCGAAAGTATTCACCCCCATTGGCATTTTTCCTATTTTGTTGCCTTACAACCTGGAATTAAAATTGATTTTTTGGGGGTTTGTATCATTTGATTTACACAACATGCCCACCACTTTGAAGATGCAAAATATATTTATTTGTGAAACAAACAAGAAATAAGACAAAAAAACAGAACTTGAGCGTGCATAACTATTAACCCCCCCAAAGTCAATACTTTGTAGAGCCACTTTTTGCAGCAATTACAGCTGCAAGTCTCTTGGGGTATGTCTTTATAAGCTTTGCACATCTAGCCACTGGGATTTTTGCCCGTTCTTCAAGGCAAAACTGCTCCAGTTCCTTCAAGTTGGATGTGTTCCGCTGGTGTACAGCAATCTTTAAGTCATACCACAGATTCTCAATTGGATTGAGGTCTGGGCTTTGGCCATTCCAAGACATTTAAATGTTTCCTCTTAAACCACTAGAGTGTTGCTTTAGCAGTATGCTTAGGGTCATTGTCCTGCTGGAAGGTGAACCTCAGTCCCAGTCTCAAATTCTGGAAGTCTGAAACAGGTTTCCCTCAATAATTTCCCTGTATTTAGCGCCCTCCATCATGCCTTCAATTCTGACCAGTTTCCCCGTCCCTGCCGATGAAAAACATCCTATGGACAGATACTCCAATCTCCGCTGCGGAGCAGATCTTATTTAGGGGATTCATAGCAAAGGGGGTGAATACATATGCACGCACCACTTTCTTTTTTAGAATTTTTTTAAACAAGTAATTTTTTGCATTTCACTTCACCAATTTTGATTATTTTGTGTATGTCCATCACATGAAATCCAAATAAAAATCAATTTAAATTACAGGTTGTAATGCAACAAAATAGGAAAAACGTCAAGGGGGATGAATACTTTTGCAAGGCACTGTAGCCCTAGATATAGTATAAGCTGTTTTTAGCCTTCAGCCTTTATATAACCATATGAATGAATTGATATACACTCAGTGGTCAGTTTATTAGGTACACCCAACTAGTACTGGGTCGAACCCCCCCCCCCCCTTTAAATCCAGAACAGCCTGAATTCTTCGGGGCATGGAAACATTGCCAAATTGGTATCAAGGGACCTAACATGTGCCAGAAAAACATTCCCCATACCTTTACACCACCGCAACCAGCCTGTACCGTTGACACCAGGCAGAATGGGGCCATCGACTCATGCTGCTTACACCAAACCCTGACTCTGCCATCAGCATGACGCCACAGGAACTGGGATTTGTCGGACCAGGCAATATTTTTCCACTCCTCAATTGTCCAGTGTTGGTGATGGCGTGCCCACTGGAGACGCTTCTTTTTGTTTTTAGCTGATAGGAGTGGAACCCGATGTGGTCGTCTGCTGCAATAGCCCATCCGTGACAAGGATTGACGAGTTGTGCGTTCCGAGATGCTGTTCTGCACACCGCTGTTGTACTGCGCGTTATTTGCCTGTTAACCTACACAACATTGTTTCACATTCTTTAATAGCAGACTCATAAACACACTCACGCAATAGGCTAGAGCGCAGGCTGTACAGCGTGCTTCATACTTCCCCGGTGCGTCACAGGTTCCCCAGGAAACTCAATGTATTGTAGCCTCAAGTGGAGAAAGAGTAGTGTTGGGTAAAATATTATGCGTTGCTTTAGTGCTTCGGATGAATAGAATACTTACTGGGAGTGCAACACCTCCCTCCTCCTCTCTCTCACTCATCCTCTTGTTGTTGCTGTTTGGTCTGATTGGGCAGAAATTATTTGACATCATAGCATTCCTGTTTCTCCATGGGTTAGGGGACATAAAGATAGCATGAAGGAAAGGCATATGTACATTGTGTCAACACAAGTGTCTTATCAATTCCCAAATGACTTTACATATACTGTATTAGTTAACTAAACATGTATTATTGATCATTCATAGAGAATACAGAGGTTCTCACGTTGTGCTGGTTGGCCCTGGTTTTTAGGATTAGTATTTATTCTGCTGTGTTTTTCCTCTAGAAAATCCAGGTTTAAAAGCCTCCCTCGGTTCATTTTACTTTCATACTGTACTGTATATACAGTTGAAGTCTGAGGTTTACATATACTTAGGTTGCAGTCATTAAAACTTGTTTTTCAACCACTCCACAAATTTCTTGTTAACAAACTATAGTTTTGGCAAGTCGGTTAGGACATCTACTTTGTGCATGACACAAGTAATTTTTCCAACAATTGTTTACAGACAGATTACTTCACTTATAACTCACTGTATCACAATTCCAGTGGGTCAGAAGTTTACATACACTAAGTTGACTGTGCCTTTAAACAGCTTGGAAAATTCCAGAAAATGATGTCATGGTTTTAGAAGCTTCTGATAGGCTAATTGACATCATTTGAGTCAATTGGAGGTGTACCTGTGGATGTATTTCAAGGCCTACCTTCAAACTCAGTGCCTCTTTGCTTGACATCATGGGAAAATCAAAAGAAATCAGCCAAGACCTCAGAAAGAAAATTGTTGACATCCACAAGTCTGGTTCATCCTTGGGAGCAATTTCCCAACGCCTGAAGGTACCACGTTCATCTGTACAAACAATAGTAGGTAAAGTATAAACACCATGGGACCACGCAGCCATCATACCGCTCAGGAAGAAGACGCATTCTGTCTCCTAGAGATGAACGTACTTTGGTGCGAAAAGTGCAAATCAATCCCAGAACAACAGCAAAGGACCTTGTGAAGATGCTGGAGGAAACAGGTACAAAAGTATCTATATCCACAGTAAAACAAGTCCTATATCGACATAACCTGAAAGGCCGCTCAGCAAAGAAGCCACTGCTCCAAAACTGCCTTAAAAAAGACAGACTACGGTTTGCAACTGCACATGGGGACAAAGATTGTACTTTTTGGAGAAATGTCCTCTGGTCTGATGAAACAAAAATAGAACTGTTTGGCCATAATGACCATCGTTATGTTTTGGAGGAAAAAGGGGGATGCTTGCAAGCCGAAGAACACCATCCCAACCGTGAAGCACGGGGGTGGCAGCATCATGCTGTGGGGGTGCTTTGCTGCAGGAGAGACTGGTGCACTTCACAAAATAGATGGCATCATGAGGAAGGAAAATTATGTGGATATATTGAAGCAACATCTCAAAACATCAGTCAGGAAGTTAAAGCTTGGGCGTAAATGGGTCTTCCAAATGGACAAGCATACTTCCAAAGTTGTGGCAAAATGGCTTAAGGACAACAAAGTCAAGGTATTGGAGTGGCCATCACAAAGCCCTGACCTCAATCCTATAGAACATTTGTGGGCAGAACTAAAAAAAGCATGTGCGAGCAAGGAGGCCTACAAACCTGACTCAGTTACACCAGCTCTGTCAGGAGGAATGGGCCAAAATTCACCCAACTTATTGTGGGAAGCTTGTGGAAGGCTACCCGAAATGTTTGACCCAAGTTAAACGATTTAAAGGTAATACTACCAAATACTAATTGAGTGTATGTAAACTTCTGACCCACTGGGAATGTGATGATAGAAATAAAAGCTGAAATAAATCACTCTACTATTATTCTGACATTTCACATTCTTAAAATAAAGTGGTGATCCTAACCGACGGGGAATTTTTACTAGGATTAAATGTCAGGAATTGTGAAAAACTGAGTTTAAATGTATTTGGCTAAGGTGTATGTAAACTTCCGACTTCAACTGTATTACAGATAAGGAATCTGTGTTTATCTGTGTGTGTTGAGAGGACGGGGAGTCTTTCCCCTTGCATTCACATACAGTAGGATCTCATTTTGTACCTCAGCCCATCTATATTGAACTGTTATTTTCCATAAAACTGGGATATTACTTTTTATTCTCACTTTCTCCTTCATATAATTTTTTATTAGGCTGTTTTTATATATTAATTTATACGTTTTCCTTTACCACAGACTCATACTTTACTGAAGGGATAAATGAAAATCAGATGAGACATGACCTTCTTTATTTCTCTAAATTAACTTTATTGAAAAGTGTTTGTGTGTCTAACTCCCCTGCTGATGGCATTGAGGGGAGGCGTTCTCTCACTCGCACACACTGGAGCTCTGTTACCTACTGGGCGACACACACACAAACACTGGCAATTATTAGGCTTTGGCTCTGGCTCCTACACTGTAATTAGGCAATGTGGCTCTAATAAGGATGACGTCAACCCAAGGCATGCTACACTGGGACTGTGGAGATCTAACGTCGATGCAGGGAGTCAAGAAGCAGGTGCAGTTAGTGAGTTTAATATGAACGAACATAGAACGAAACAAAACAAGCAAAACGTCTGACAAGGAAACATAACCAATACTGCCTGATAACTAATAACAAAAGAGTGGTATATAAAGGCTAAGTAATCTAAGGTCTCCTCTTGGTCCAGCCTGGCTAGCTCCCTCTAGCTCCCTCTAGCTCCCTCTAGCTCCCTCTCGCTCCCTCTTGCTCCCTCTAGCTCCCTCTAGCTCCCTCTAGCTCCCTCTAGCTCCCTCTAGCTCCCTCTCGCTCCCTCTTGCTCCCTCTCGCTCCCTCTCGCTCCCTCTCGCTCCCTCTAGCTCCCTCTAGCTCCCTCTAGCTCCCTCTAGCTCCCTCTCGCTCCCTCTAGCTCCCTCTAGCTCCCTCTCGCTCCCTCTAGCTCCCTCTACCTCCCTCTCGCTATTCCTAAATTGGTTTAATTTTAAATGGCTGTGCGTACTCCATCCAAACACAAAGACCCAATAATTCTATGCAAATCAGTTCCTAGTTGGACTGTGAGACAATTTTATATACCCACCGTTTTCACTTAGTAAAGTTTGAAGTTGTTGTTCTTTTTTTAAACTAATGTGTCAGTCAGGAAGTTTGGGAGACATAAACAGTGTGGAACTGGCTGCTGTTTTAATGGAAGACACCTGCATCTGTTCTCACTGAAATCTTCTCTGAGCCTAATTGTACGCACAGAGGAAAACACAGACATTTGGTGTCCTTGTATAGCATTGCCAACAGAAATATGTGATCATACAATCACATTACCAGCGTAATCGTTTTAGAAATGCGGTTTCATTGCAGGATGAATGACAGAAGATCCTCTCATCTCACATAATGGTTTTAAACCAAACATACAATAAAAAGGATTAGCTTGTCTCTGGGTTGAACAACTGCAAGCTTAAATATAACATTCTGTTCACAGCCAAAGACAGCGGAATGGAGAGTGTTAAGGCATTAAAACACTGTTCCTTAATAAGCTTGGAAATATGAAATACAGCAGATGATTTGGTTAGAATAATTGTATTTGACAGAGATTAGATGGTGGAAATAGAGAGAGAGAAATAGAGAGAGAAAGACAGAACGATATAGGGAGAGAGAGTGAAGGAAATAGAGAGAGGTATGGAAGAAGAGGAAAGAGAGTAAGAGTGTGATGTAGGGAGAGAGAGAAATGGAGAGAGGGAGAGAGAGCGTCTATATCAGGGTTATGAATGCGCACTGCTACCCGGATCCAATAACCCCTTATTTGAATGAGAATGAAAAGCGACTGAGGTGCCATATTGAATTTCCTGTTGCAATTACGTGACCACTTGGCCCTGAAGGCTATTAGTAATCCAAGGGAGACTTCAGCCTGCCCAGGGCAAGCTGGGGAGACTGCCATACTATTGTCACAGTGAGAGATTAGGGTTGGGAGATCAGATTTTATATTTCTATGTATTAAGGGAACCTAGCAGCAGACTAGCATGTGTTGAGAATGTGATTGAGACTGGTTATTGTCAGAGGAAATTGATTTGGATAGATCCAGACAGATTAGACTAGCATTTTTATACTTCCAGGAATGGATAGAAATGTCTGGAGAATTCATAAAACTTTCCTGTGTATTTAATGAAGGCATTTACAGTGTCCACAGTTGTTGAAGGTAATAGTTGAAACAGTAGCAATTAGACTAACCATCCTTCAGTACGTACAAATAGATCATCCTGGAGGCAGAAGGATCTACATGTATTTTCTCCCGTTATTATGTCTTTAGTACACTGTCCCAGGTAAACATGTATTCTGTTAAATAGACTGACATTTCTGCTAAGTGCATCAAGACGTACGACCATTCTAAAGTGTATACTGTACAGAATGCTTCTGAGATGGGTGGTTTACTGGGTTAAGTTTGTTCAATGTTGTGTGTTCTCTTCACTGTGACGTTGATGTTGACTAGAATAGTCAGTAGGGCTTTTCAGGACTGAGCGTCATGCGGTACAGAGCTCAAGACAGAGTTGTGGGGATTATGTGCTTGTGTGCGTGTGCGTGTGTGTGTGTGTGTGAGTGAGCGAGAGAGAGAGTGTGTGTGTGTGTGTACCCTCAGTTGCCCTCAGAATAAGGTAAACTCTCCCTCTCACTCCACCCTCACCCATTACCCCTCTTCCATCTATCCCTTCATCCTCTCCTTCATGTCTTCCTGTTTTCTCTACTGTAGCCAAGTTGTCGATGCTGGAGAATAGTAACTGCATCTGTAGGACACCATGCAACATGACACGCTACAACAAGGAGCTGTCCATGGTCAAGATCCCCAGTAAGACCTCAGCACGCTACCTGGAAAAGAAGTTCAACCGCTCTGAGAAATACATCACGTAAGTACCTGCCTATAGGAGGCTCCAGACGAACAGATGAATGCAGTAGAAGGTCAAATCTAATATACATCAGCCTACAGTATCACATATATAGTATGTAGTAATAGCAAGGAGTGTGTGGGTGGAAAGTGAAGAATTACAGTGAGATGTCTTTGACGCTCAGACTAATGGGAAAGGGAACTGGAAGCCTGGTATTGTGATCATGTAATGGGATTTTGATGATAATAATAATAGGCATTCTCAAGTGGATGCAGTCATCAATTGAGATGCTACTCTACTAATGATATTCTATGGGACGTATGGTTCAGTGTACAAGAATAAGTACCCTTACTTATGGCAATTGATAATAAGACTATTGATATAGTAGGTATTGATTATGTATATGGCCTGTATGTCTATTTCCCCATTGACAGAAAGATAAACAAACTTTGAAAAGACTGATGGTTAATTTAACTTTCATTAAAAAAATAAGAAAAGATTGATGGATTATGACTGATGGCCTGAAGAATGACTGAGGACAATATCAAGAGAAATGTGTTGTCGTCTCTTTAACATGATTGAAGTGTTATCTGATCTTATCGATGTCTCTCTCTTTCAGGGATAACATCCTGGTCCTGGACGTGTTCTTTGAGGCCTTGAACTATGAGACCATCGAGCAGAAGAAAGCCTACGAGGTGGCAGGCTTACTGGGTATAGTAAACTATCTAGCTATTTCCTTCCTTCCTTCCTTCCTTCCTTCCTTCCTTCCAGTAACTTTCTCCTTTCTTTCATATCTCCATATCTATCTCTTTTCTCCCTCTCTCTTCCTTTCCTCTCTCTCTCTCTCTCTCTCTCTCTCTCTCTCTCTCTCTCTCTCTCTCTCTCTCTCTCTCTCTCTCTCTCTCTCTCTCTCTCTCTCTCTCTCTCTCTCTCTCTCTCTCTCTCTCTCTCTCTCTCTCTCTCTCTCTCTCTCTCTCTCTCTCTCTCTCTCTCTCTCGTCTTCCAGGTGATATAGGTGGTCAAATGGGTCTTTTCATCAGGGCCAGCATCCTTTCCCAATTTGTCAAATATGAGGTTTTCATTTCTGTAACAATTTGATTGATTTCCCTGTGTGTTTGAATAATAGGTTGTTAACAGCTGACACAGTGGACTCTTTTCAGGATTCAGCTCTTGGGTTTCCAGTGCTTTCTCTCTCTCGCTCACTCACTCACTCACTCTCTCACTGTGTGTTGTTGGTCTTCCAGGTGATATAGGTGGTCAGATGGGTCTTTTCATCGGGGCCAGCATCCTCACCATCCTGGAGCTATTTGACTACGCCTATGAGGTCAGACATAGAGCACACACACACCACATAGAAACTTCCAAAGACACACACACCTAGAACCTTACTGAGACACACACATTCTCACAAACACATTATCAAACACTCTTACAGACAGTTATGTTTGGCGAAAGTAATAATAACAAAATGAATAACAATGAATATCAGAGACAGCACTGTCTAATAGGTTACACACACATTTCTCCACAGACTCAAGGCCAATCATACACACACATATTCACATTCACATTTAAATTGTTGAGACAAAAGCCTTGCCATATATCAGACTGGCTGGGCTCAGTGATTGAGGTGCGTGATCAGTCCTTTTCATTAAGTCAGCCGTTGGTCTCTCTCTCCTATTGCTTTGGTCTGCTTGGAGCTCTGCCAAGTACAAACCAGTCATTCTGTGCCCTCAGAGCTTTAGAAATACACATGAAAAGTACTTATTTTCTAACCTTTCTCATGTTTTAATGGGGAGCCTGGGTGGGGGGTTTTGTCGCAGAAAGAGAGAGCTGCTGCTCTGGTTGTGGTTTTAATGACTGCCACTAAAATAACAGCCAAGGTGACGTTTGGCCTTGAGTCAGGATATTATTACATATCCTGATGCCTAGTCACTTTACCCTGCCTTCATGTACATATCTACCTCAAATACCTGGTACCCCTGCACAGTGATCTGGTTCTGGTACTCCCTGTACGTAGCTCCATTCTTGTGTATTTTATTCCTCTTGTGTTACTAGTTTTATTTTATTTTTTATTTTTTTAACTCTGCATCATTGGGAAGGGCTCATAAGCAAGCATTTCACGGTAAAGTCTACACCCACTGTACTATTTATGGTGCCAATTATAACAGTTAAAATACACCTTAAACTTAATTGGTCATAAGTTACCACAGCATGTAAAAACCACACTTCATTAACCATTTTGTGTATGTCTTTTTGACCCTGATAATGTGTGTTACATATGTGTGTTGTCAGGTGGTGAAGGACAAGTTGCTGGACCTACTGAGCCGAGACGACGAGGAGGAGAGCCACGGAGAGGACGTGGTGAGGTCATCAGTTTAATCACATGACAAACTGTCACACTGTTTGGAAAATGTTTTATATTGTATTTGTGGCTTAGCATCCAGCCAAACCTCAAGATGATTTCTGTTATTCTGTGCCAGATGTAATGAATACTCGGACAGAGTGGTAAGATCCAATCGCAGAATAGCGATGCTTTATTAGAGTACAGACAAGGGAATAGCTTAATCGTGGTCGGGCGGGCTGTGGTCAAAACCAGGCCAGGCATAGACAGGCAGAGGTACCAAGGGAGCGGGCTTAGTCGTAGTCGAGGGCACAGGCACAGGATCAGAGAACGGTAAACACTGGGGTAGACAAGCAGAGGATTAAGCAATTCGGGGAGTCAAACAACAAGGCACAGGTCGGATACACGGGTAATCAAAAAACAACAAACTCTCTCTCTCTCTCGGAACAAAACGCTTAGCAAGTCACAATGGAACAATACCTCGCACCGACTGAGCTTCTGAGCACACCTTAAATCCTACACTAATTACTGACAGGTGTGCTCAGAACTCAGGTGAACCAGATCGAGTCTGATGACTCCCCCTCTCTGTAGATCGGGGAAGTGTCAGACTCTGTCTAGAACCAGCCAACCCCCGATCCCTTACACCAGACAGCTATCCCAATGTAAGGAGATGAGATCTCTCCTACTGAATCGTGCCAAAAAGTCACTCAGTGTATTTTTAATTGACCTTTATTTTACCAGGTAAGTTGAATGAGAACACATTCTCATATACAGCAACGACCTGGGGAATAGTTACAGGGGAGATGAATGAGCCAATTGGATGGCCATGATGGTATGAGGGCCAGATTGGGTATTTAGCCAGGACACCAGGGTTAACACCCCTACTCTTACGATAAGTGCTATAGGATCTTTAATGACCACAGAGAGTCATGACACCCGTTTAACGTCGCATCCGGCACTCTACTCAGGGCAATGTCCCCAATCACTGCCCTGGGGCATTGGGATCTTTTTTTAGACCAGAGGAAAGAGTGCCTCCTACTGGCCCTCCATCACCATCTCCAGCAGCGTCTGCTCTCCTGTCCAGGGACCGACCAGGACCAACCCTGCTTAGCTTCAGTGGCAAGCCAGCAGTGGGATGCAGGGTAGACCTCTGTGCATGTGTATAAGTGTACTACATGCATATGTGTGTGTCACCCTACCTCAGAGTTCCTGTGACCCGGTGGGGAACCACTCAGAGGCCATCAGCCACACGGTGAGTGTCCCCCTGCAGACCACCCTGGGCACGCTGGAGGAGATCGCCTGCTGAGCCCCCAGCCCAGCTCCACACACACACCAGGCCAGGCCACTGTGAGCCCCCAGCCCAGCTCCACACACACACCAGGCCAGGCCACTGTGAGCCACCACCACACGGGGAGCCAGTGAGCAGCAGCCTCTTCCACAGGCTAGCAGGACAGAATGAGAGTGACTTTGGTGTGGAGGATGTGTGGCTGGGTGGCTGGTCAGAGGAGAAGGTGGCTGGGCTAGACTGGGCCTCCCCTCCACACAATCACTGCAGCACTAATGGGGATTAAGGAGCTGTCACCTGGACTTACTGGTGCCCTCTGTTACTGGAACTGTTACTGTTACCGTCCTGCTGGAGGAGGACAGCCGCCCCCCCTCCCTCCTCCTCATGTGCTCATCTACCTGACAACTCATAGGTCTTCTCCAGTTCACAAACAGACAGACTATACTGTAAACCTAACGGGAAGGGACTCATCTTTGTACAGGACATGTGTATTCACTAGTCATCCATCAGTCAGTACTGCCAGACATTATACCATAACAGTTACTGTGAACTGTCCAAGTTGCATGCACCGCTTCCTCTCGGAGACGGTTTCTCTCTTTGGTGATGCTGATTGGCTGACACTGGACTGCAGTGTTGCTTTACTGTACATTTACCCTGTCTCTCTCATTCTCTCTCTCTTTCTCTCTCTCTGTGTGTGTGGCCTATGAGACAAGGCCAGCTATAGAAAAATAATGTATAGATTGAACATGGTTCTCTATAACATATTTCATTTGACACATCCGTCTAAGGCAATTCCATTTTGTTGATGCACTGTTTTCTTAGGTGGTAAGTTGTATATCTTTGGGAAGGGGTGTTGGGACTGTATTTGCATTCATATTGGAAAAACATAAGCATTCTAAAGAATCAATTCCAAAATGACTGTTTTGCATTCAGTTATTTATTTTGTTGTTTAATGAAACCATTCTATTGATTCCACTCCTATCATTTACCACAAGGTTAGTACGCCGAGGGAAGGCAAGGTACTGAGCTGCTTCTTAACAACATATTAAACAGGTGCCATATTCCTACGTGTAAACTCTTGTAAATTATTAAACACTTGCCTCTTGGCGGCAGCGCCTCAGTGGGGTAAAAGCACTCGTTGATGACTGAGGCTGAGCCAAAACCAGAGAGGTGGAGTGTGACATTGTTTGCCTGGCAGAATACAAGCAGAGTACAAATGTCGCTCATAAATTAACATGCTGAGGAGGTTTGGTTTCATTTCAGCTGCATGATGTGGGTGTGTTGTCTGGAGAGACCTGACGGACTCCCACCTCATCAGAATTTAGATAATGGACCTGGCCATTACCTGGAGATAGCCCAGCTAGAGACTATTTAAACTGAATTTCCATGATAATCATGGTTTTAATAATGGAAATAATGATTAGGATGAAAATAAATGCACTGATGTAGATTCAGACGAGGGGAAATTATATTCAGATTAATTTGAGGATACAGGGTGTGTTGTATTGTGGTGTTAATATTGGTGTTGTGGTACAAAAAACCAAAGCGGGTACAAGTGTCCTGTCCTTTCTACAGTGGACATGTTATTGAAGATGGACTTACATGAACCGACTTATGACTGGTTGACATTTTAATTTCAAGCAAATAAAGATCTGGTAACAGAGCAGGATAACACTAACACAACTGATTCAACTAATCAAGACCAACATTTAAGAACTGTCGTCTGCAGAAACGGTACCCTGCACACTCTGCAGTTTGCCGGGACTATTGTCCATCTCTGACTGAAAGACACAAGCTTTGTCAAATTGTAGGTGATTTTAAGCCAAATATTTTGTAAATAGATGATCCACTGATGATGCTCATAGCCCCCAACTAAACACATTTAATAACCAGTTAAAATCAAAATCACCAAACCATGGTTGGTGTGAGAACCCAGGAGGTGTTGTTCTGTTCTCAAAAGTGACAAAGGACTAACCAAAGCCCTGACATGAAACGCTGACTGGTCTCAAAAAGGATTTGGTTTGTACTTTATGTTTCTTTAATGCCCCTCCAATCTAGTGCCATCACACTAAAAAGGCCCATATTGCATCACTATTATATGACGAGTACATCCATCCAGAGTAGCATATCAATTAGCCATGATTATTCAGACAGGTGGCAGGTAGCCTAGCAGTTAGAGTGTTGGGCCACTAACCGAAAGGTTGCTGATTTGAATACCTGAGCGGACAAGGTGAAAACTCGATGAATACCTGAGCGGACAAGGTGAAAACTCGATGTGCCCTTGAGTCAGGCAGCTAAACCTAATTTGCTCCAGGGGTGCCGTACTACTATGGCTGACACTGTAAAACAACACATTTCACTGCACCTATCCGGTGTATGAGACAAAACATATTTTTTTCTATTTCTACTATGTCATCATTAAAATGTACAGTACAGGTGGGAATGAACTCCAAGTGCTTTGTGAAACTGTTTGAACTATGATTTCCTGTCTGTTGTTGACCTGCTGTGTGTATTCTAATCTCTCATGAATGGCTTAGCATGTCTCCTTTAGCAGTGACCTCAGCCATCTCCAGGGGCGAACTGGCCATCTGGCATTTCGGGCAAATGCCAGATGGGCTGGTTCATTTTTAGCGTAGTGGGCCTGTCTAACTAAAGAAAATTTGCGCAAAATCATTATCTGACCTTGAGCAAAAATATGGACCGGTGTGGGGACCTCAAGGAAAAAAATGGGCCGGTATATTACAAATGCGAGAGCAAATTTCTGGTCCCAGTCCGCCCCTGCATCTCACCTACTGTATTGATCTGTCCATGGAGATAGGAACACTACTATAGGACACATACTGGGTCTCAGTGAAAATGCCACTGGTTGTTTCTTCTCTTTTGGTTTCTATTGCAGGACTGCTTTTTCATTTTGTGATGTAGCATAAAGTACGTGTTTTTAATGTGAAACTATTTAAAAAAGTTTTTTGCTGCGGTGTCCTGTCGGGTGTGCCTTCTTGTGTAGACGTATCACTAATTTCTTCATAGGTTTGAAAGAGGATCCATCGTGCAGACCACAAGCATAATACTCTGTCGTACAGTACTTGTGGTTTGTGGAGAGTTGTGGGAGCTTGGGAAAATGCGTCAGTTGGCAGAGCGCCTTAGACTCTGACAACTTCTGCAGGAGGCCTACAGTATGTTGTGGTCTTAGAAATGTAAAGGGGATATCCTATTTCACTCTGACATCTCTCCTACACAGACTTAATGTGCACTGAATTGTCCTCCCTCTCAGCTCCCAGTGATAACAACAGTCAGAACACCAGAGGAGTCCTCCAAGCAGAGCGGTACTAGTAGACAGACTCACACAGCTGAGGGAGAGAATTCACTTGAAAGCCATTTTGTGCTGCTGGTCAGGTTCTATTTTGCATCAGCACACTCCAGGAACTCCTGCCAGCTATTTGCTCTGTATGTATCAAGAGCTGTGTCTGCGTCTTCCCTCTGGGTGCACTGTTGTTCTGTTAATACAAGTGTCTTATAATATTAGTGTTCAACCCCAGGATCTACAAATCATATTATTTATGGATGACAACATCCTACAAAACAGAAATGTTATGCAGTTAATTTAACTCCCGCTGCTGATACAGTGAATTTTGTGTGCACTTGATTTACTTGTAGAGTATTGCCAGAAAAAGCAATCTGCCAGCAGACGGTGACCTGAGAATATTTGCACATTGATTAGGTTGATGGATGTGTAATTAAGGAACTTTGTTACCTGTATAGATTCTTCTCACTTAGGTTAGTGGGTAGGCAGGTTTAAAATGTGTTAGCAAATGATATTGGCGAGAATGCACCAAGATACATGGGCAAAGATTAGATTAATGCGTTCTCCTGTCATCCGCCAAACCTAGATTAGTCCATCGGACTTCCAGATGGTTAAGCGTGATTCATCACTCCAGAGAACGCGTTTCCACTGCTTCAGTCCAATGGTGGCGAGCTTTATACTTTTTTTTTTTTTTTTACCACTCCAGCCGACGCTTGGCATTGCGTATGGTGATCGTAGGCTTGTGTGCAGCTGCTCGGCCATGGAAGCCCATTTCATGAAGCTCCCGACGAACAGTTCTTGTGCTGACGTTGTGCAGAGGCAGTTTGGAACTCGGTAGTAAGTGTTGCAATTGGTTAAGAAAATTGTGGTAAATAAAAAAGTATATCAGTTTCATTTAAGGACCAAAGGATTGACAGCCGTCCCATATAGATTGCAAAATAGTTGGGAAGAGATTTTTGACGTACCGATTCCATGGCATAGTGTTTATGAACTGATACGCAAAACGACGCCGGATTAAAACCTTAGAATTTTTCAATTTAAATTATTATATACAATTCTTGCTACCAATAGAATGTTATTTATATGAAGGATACAATCTTCCCAGCTCTGCAGATTTTGCTGCGAAGAGACAGAATCATTAGATCATTTGTTTTGGTACTGTCCATTTGTAGCTTGTTTTTGGACACAGGTCCAGGAATGGCTAAAGGACTGCAATATTTACCTGGAGCTAACCCTGCAGATAGCACTACTGGGTGATCTGAAAAGTCAGAGTCAAATCCAATATGGATGGTGTTAAGAGATAGATGGGTGGTGTTGAATGGAGTTGAAAGATGGGACTAATAACAACAACTAACAACAACTAATAACAACAAGATAACTAATGTAAAGCATACTGTGTCCATAATAAGTATATAGGTTATTGTCGTAGAAATATTTGACTCAAAAAGTAGTCAACTTAAACTATTTCTCAAGAGACTGGAACTTGTGAATTTAGACTTATTATTTGCATAACAAAGCCGAGCTTGCTCCATGGAGCAACAACTGCTTGTCCTGAACCGGAGTGCTCCTTTTTATACAGACACATTGATACAACTGATGGTTACTCCTCCCTATGTGAATCAATAGCATCTTTCAGTATCACATGTTGGCTGCTCACGAGGGCTACTTGCGCTTCTCTAAGTGGGGCCACTGTATCTTATTAGTGGCATGACTCAAAAAATAATGTGCATACGTACGTTAAAGAACAATCACACTCTGTATTGACTATATTCACTATCTAGGCATGCATCTGGAGTACAAAGTATCATTCATGTTCATTCTGTTTCACCATTATCATTTCATAACACATTATAAAACATATCCATTCATACTTAAACATGATTTATACATGTCATCCATAACCCATTCTCAACCACATACATTTAAACATTTATCATTTATCATCCTCCCCGGCCCCTGAGATTATGTGCATGTGGCCATGTGTCAGGTCATAAGCACAAAGAAATGATAACACTAGTTCCATTGTTACTCCAATCTCCACACATGTCATTGACATACCCAGCCCAGCTGCAGGGAGCTTATGAAAAACACATAAATGTCTCTGCTCTGTATTAACCCTTCAACTGGTTCTCAATCCATAAACATTTTAAGGCATATAGGTGTTTAATTCTACAGCATATGTACTTGAAAATCATCCATATTATAGGTTGAGAGCTTTTGTGAAATAGCACAGTTAGAAAGATATGGCATATAGAAGCAAACCGTATGGACATCATGAAAATGATCGGAGAGGTTGAGGGTAGTGGAAGTTCAAGGGTAAAAACAAACAAAATAGAATTATTGTAAAATTGACTGTGTCCATAAAATGTATATAGTATGTATAAGTTGGAAGTAGAGGCCTAAGCATTGTTGTTCACTAGTTTATTCCAATTAGGGAAGGGGTGGTGTAGTTGGAAAGTAATGAAGGAAATATATATATTTTTTAAAGGATATGTATATATGTATGTATGTATGTATGTATGTATGTATGTATGTATGTATGTATGTATGTATGTATGTATATATACATACATACAGTGAGGGAAAAAAGTATTTGATCCCCTGCTGATTTTGTACTTTTGCCCACTGACAAAGAAATGATCAGTCTATCATTTTAATGGTAGGTTTATTTGAACAGTGAGAGACAGAATAACAACACAAAAATCCAGAAAAACGCATGTCAAAAATGTTATAAATTTATTTGCTTTTTAATGAGTGAAATAAGTATTTGACCCCTCTGCAAAACATGACTTAGTACTTGGTGGCAAAACCCTTGTTGGCAATCACAGTGGTCAGACGTTTCTTGTAGTTGGCCACCAGGTTTGCACACATCTCAGGAGGGATTTTGTCCCACTCCTCTTTACAGATCTTCTCCAAGTCATTAAGGTTTCGAGCCTGATGTTTGGCAACTCGAACCTTCAGCTCCCTCCACAGATTTTCTATGGGATTAAGGTCTGGAGACTGGCTAGGCCACTCCAGGACCTTAATGTGCTTCTTCTTGAGCAACTCCTTTGTTGCCTTGGCCGTGTGTTTTGGGTAATTGTCATGCTGGAATACCCATCCACGACCCGTTTTCAATGCCCTGGCTGAGGGAAGGAGGTTCTCACCCAAGATTTAACGGTACATGGCGCCGTCCATCGTCCCTTTGATGCGGTGAAGTTGTCCTGTCCCCTTAGCAGAAAAACACCCCCAAAGCATAATGTTTCCACTTCCTTGTTTGACGGTGGGGATGGTGTTCTTGAGGTCATAGGCAGCATTCCTCCTCCTCCAAACACGGTAAGTTGAGTTGATGCCAAAGAGCTTGATTTTGGTCTCATCTGACCACAACACTTTCACCCAGTTCTCCTCTGAATCATTCAGATGTTCATTGGCAAACTTCAGACGGCCCTGTATATGTGCTTTCTTGAGCAGGGGGACCTTGCGGGCACTGCAGGATTTCAGTCCTTCACGGCGTAGTTTGTTACCAATTGTTTTCTTGGTGACTATGGTCCCAGCTGCCTTGAGATCATTGACAAGATCCTCCCGTGTAGTTCTGGGCTGATTCCTCACCGTTCTCATGATCATTGCAACTCCATGAGTTGAGATCTTGCATGGAGCCCCAGGCGAGGGAGATTGACAGTTATTTTGTGTTTCTTCCATTTGCGAATAATCGCACCAACTGTTGTCACCTTCTCACCAAGCTGCTTGGCGATGGTCTTGTAGCCCATTCCAGCCTTGTGTAGGTCTACAATCTTGTCCCTCACATCCTCGGAGAGCTCTTTGGTCTTGGCCATGGTGGAGAGTTTGGAATCTTTTTTATTTATTTTTTTATTTTACCTTTATTTAACCAGGTAAGCCAGTTGAGAACAGGTTCTCATTTACAACTGCGACCTGGCCAAGATAAAGCAAAGTAGTGCAATAAAAACAACACAGAGTTACATATGGGGTAAAAAACATAGTCAGAAATACAACAGAAAATATATATACAGTGTGTGCAAATGTAGCAAGTTATGGAGGTAAGGCAATAAATAGGCTATAGTGCAGAATAATTACAATAGTATTAACACTGGAATGCTAGATGTGCAAGAGATTATGTGCAAATAGAGATACTGGGGTGCAAAAGAGCAAAATAATTAACAATATAGGGATGAGGTAGTTGGGTGGGCTAATTTCAGATGGGCTGTGTACAGGTGCAGTGATCGGTAAGGTGCTCTGACAACTGATGCTTAAAGTTATTGAGGGAGATAAGAGTCTCCAGCTTCAGAGATTTTTGCAATTCGTTCCAGTCGTTGGCAGCAGAGAACTGGAAGGAATGGCCGCCAAAGGAGGTGTTGGCTTTGGGAATGACCAGTGAGATATACCTGCTGGAGCGCAGACTACGGGTGGGTGCTGCTATGGTGACCAATGAGCTAAGATAAGGCGGGGATTTGCCTAGCAGTGATTTATAGATGGCCTGGAGCCAGTGGGTTTGACGACGAACATGTAGTGAGGACCAGCCAACAAGAGCGTACAGGTCACAGTGGTGGGTAGTGTATGGGGCTTTGGAGACAAAACGGATGGCACTGTGATAGACTACATCCAATTTGCTGAGTAGAGTGTTGGAGGCTATTTTGTAAATGACATCGCCGAAGTCAAGGATCGGTAGGATAGTCAGTTTTACGAGGGCATGTTTGGCAGCATGAGTGAAGGAGGCTTTGTTGCGAAATAGGAAGCCGATTCTAGATTTAACTTTGGATTGGAGATTCTTTATGTGAGTCTGGAAGTTGAGTTTACAGTCTAACCAGACACCTAGGTATTTGTAGTTGTCCACATACTCTAGGTCAGACCTGTCGAGAGTGGTGATTCTAGTCGGGTGGGCGGGTGCCAGCAGCGTTCGATTGAAAAGCATGCATTTAGTTTTACTAGTGTTTAAGAGCAGTTGGAGGCTACTGAAGGATTGTTGTATGGCATTGAAGCTCATTTGGAGGTTTGTTAACACAGTGTCCAATGAAGGGCCAGATGTATACAAAATGGTGTCGTCTGCGTAGAGGTGGATCTGAGAGTCACCAGCAGCAAGAGCGACATCATTGATATACACGGAGAAAAGTGTCGGCCCAAGAATTGAACCCTGTGGCACCCCCATAGAGACTGCCATAGGTCCAGACAACAGGCCCTCCGATTTGACACACTGAACTCTATCTGAGAAGTAGTTGGTGAACCAGGCGAGGCAGTCATTTGAGAAACCAAGGCTATTTAGTCTGCCAATAAGAATGCGGTGGTTGACAGAGTCGAAAGCCTTGGCCAGGTCGATGAAGACGGCTGCACAGTACTGTCTATTATCAATCGCGGTTATAATATCGTTTAGGACCTTGAGCGTGGCTGAAGTGCACCCGTGACCAGCTCGGAAACCGGATTGCATAGCGGAGAAGGTACGGTGGTATTCGAAATGGTCGATGATCTGTTTGTTAACTTGGCTTTCGAATACTTTCGAAAGGCAGGGCAGGATGGATATAGGTCTGTAGCAATTTGGATCTAGAGTGTCATCCCCCTTTGAAGAGGGGGGATGACCGCGGCAGCTTTCCAATCTCTGGGGATCTCAGACGTTATGAAAGAGAGGTTGAACAGACTAGTAATAGGGGTTGCGACAATTTCGGCGGCTAGTTTTAGAAAGAAAGGGTCCAGATTGTCTAGCCCAGCTGATTTGTAGGGGTCCAGATTTTGCAGCGCTTTCAAAACATCAGCTGTCTGAATTTGTGTGAAGGAGAAGCGGGGGGCATGGGCAAGTTGCAGCAGAGGGTGCAGAGTTGGTGGCCGGGTTAGTGGTAGCCAGATGGAAAGCATGGCCAGCTGTAGCAAAATGCTTGTTGAAATTCTCGATTATTGTAGATTTATCGGTGGTGATAGTGTTTCCTAGCCTCAGTGCAGTGGGCAGCTGGGAGGAAGTGCTCTTATTCTCCATGGACTTTACAGTGTCCCAAAACTTTTTGGAGTTAGTGCTACAGGATGCAAATTTCTGTTTGAAAAAAGTTAGCCTTTGCTTTCCTGACTGCTTGTGTATATTGGTTCCTAACTTCCCTGAAAAGTTGCATATCGCGGGGGCTATTTGATGCTAATGCTGTACGCCACAGGATGTTTTTGTGCTGGTCAAGGGCAGTCAAGTCTGAGGAGAACCAGGGGCTATATCGGTTCTTAGTTCTGTATTTTTGAATGGGGCATGTTTATTTAAGATTGAGAGGAAATTACTTTTAAGGAACAACCAGGCATCCTCTACTGACGGAATGAGATCTATATCCATCCAGGATACCTGGGCCAGGTCAATTAGGAAGGCCTCCTCGCTAAAGTGTTTTAGGGAGCGTTTGACAGTGATGAGGGGTGGTCGTTTGACCGCGGACCCGTTACGGACGCAGGCAATAAGGCAGTGATCGCTGAGATCCTGGTTGAAGACAGCTGAGGTGTATTTAGAGGGTATGTTAGTCAGGATGATATCTATGAGGGTACCCATGTTTACGGATTTAGGGTTGTACCTGGTAGGTTCGTTGATAATTTGCGTGAGGTTGAGGGCATCTAGCTTGGATTGTAGGATGGCTGGGGTATTAAGCATATCCCAATTTAGGTCACCAAGCAGTACAAACTCTGAGGATAAATGGGGGGCAATCAATTCACATATGGTGTCCAGGGCACAGCTGGGGGCTGAGGGGGGTCTGTAGCAAGCGGCAACAGTGAGAGACTTATTTCTGGAAAGGTGGATTTTTAGAAGTAGAAGCTCAAACTGTTTGGGCACAGACCTGGATAGTATGATAGAGCTCTGCAGGCTATCTCTACAGTAGATTGCAACTCCACCCCCTTTGGCAGTTCTATCTAGACGGAAAATGTTATAGTTGGGGATGGAAATTTCAGAATTTTTGGTGGCCTTCCTGAGCCATTCCTGAGCAATCTGATTGATTGATTGCTTCTGTGGACAGGTGTCTTTTAATCAGGTAACAAGCTGAGATTAGGAGCACTCCCTTTAAGAGTGTGCTCCTAATCTCAGCTCGTTACCTGTATAAAAGACACCTGGGAACCAGAAATCTTTCTGATTGAGAGGAGGTCAAATACTTATTTCCCTCATTAAAATGCAAATCAATTCATAACATTTTTGACATGCGTTTTCGTGGATTTTTGTTGTTGTTATTCTGTCTCTCACTGTTCAAATAAACCTACCATAAAAATTATAGACTGATCATTTCTTTGTCAGTGGGCAAAAATCAGCAGGGGATCAAATACTTTTTTCCCTCACTGTGTATATATATATATATATATTTGCGAGATAAAAAAACATATGGGGGATTGGAAGTGATGCAGACAATTACATTGATGGAAGTTACAATCTATCTGTAATATTAAAGCTGATCTACCCCCTAAAAAAAAAAAACTATTGTTGCAAGGACAGACGATTTTTACGCACCACGCATTTCAGCACTCGGTGGTCCCATTCTGTGAGCTTGTGTGGCCTACCACTTTGCGGCTGAGCCGTTGTTGCTCCTAGACGTATCCACTTCACAATAACAGCACTTACAGTTGACCGGGGCAGCTCTAGCAGGACAGAAAATTGATTAACTGACTTGTTGGAAAGGTTGCATCCTATGACGATGCCACGTTGAAAATCAATGAGCTCTTCAGTAAGGACATTCTAATGCCAATGTTTGTCTATAGAGATTGCATGGTTGTGTGCTCAATTTTATACACCTGTCAGCAATGGGTGTGGCTGAAATAGCCAAATGCACTCATTTGAAGGGGTGTCCACATACCGATATTGGTACCACAATGGAATTTCCTATCCGAAGACCGCTTAAGGTATCAAAGCTCTGTTTATTTCCTGTTTATCAGAATGTCTGCCATTTGCTGCCAGCTTGGGAAGAAAAAGTTCAAACTTGGGTCATACACCTGGAAATCATCCATTATTCACATCTACACTTCAATTTCACCCTGTTTGTGACTCACCTTGGCAGCAGTTCGTCCTTCATGCCTGAAACCAAAATAATTCCACTATTCAGTAGAACTCACCTGTAGTTTGTCAGAATGAATGAAGGATTTGTTCATCTCATCAGGCCATGACAAATAACATCTACTATAGATAGGAACTTACCTGCCACTGGGCACAGACGTCATTTCAACGTCTAGTTTTGATTTACATTTGGTTGAGTTGTCAACTAATGTGAATTAAACTTGAAATCAACAAAACATTTCACCATGTCATTGGATTTAGGTTAAAAGTTGGGTGAAAAAAATGAAATGAACGAGGAAACAACGTTGATTCAACCGGTTTTTGCCCAGTGGGCAGCCACATACTTCACAATGTATTGTCCGTGCCTTTACAAACACCTCTGAGACAGTGAGGACTAGTTAGATAGCAGGTGCCTGGGAGACTGCTGTTGAATAGGGGAATTTGCTGTCAGCCATGACGGTGTGACTAACCAGCCAGTGTTTACAGCCACCCAGTGGTAATCAGCCTATCCCTTATTCCACCCAGCAGCTTGTTGTCTCTGACCAGAGGCTAAGTCATATTTAATCACTTGTCGCTCCTGTTTATTGCTTTGGAGAGCTGATCGCAAATGTAATCACAACCATAGACTTAATGGGTATCTTTATAGCTAATCTTAATAAGGCCCAGGGAAATCAATGGCATTTGGTACAGGCAGCTAGCTGGGCTAATGAAGCACTCTGCTAATGAAGGACAGGGGCACCCACTTGACCGACCCCCTAGCACAGAAAGATTGTCACCGTCACTTTGCCTCAGGAACCATTTCTGCTAATGCCAACATTAGGAGGGCAATATGCAAACCATCTTCAACAAAAATTCACCAATACTGGATTTTTAGGTAGGAGGGACACTAGCTCAGTTTTTACCCGATGCACGTTGAGAACCCTACAAGCAGCAGTGAAAGGTTCAGGGCCTGATGACCTGGTTAGCAGAACTCTTTCTTATTCAACATTAAGATAATGAGACATAAACACAACATTTTTAGTTGTTGGGTACTTCTGCCATCTAGTGGCCATCAGTCATAATGTAATACTTACATTTATAAACCTGCTAACTGAAAGCCTCACTACATTTGCAGCCCCAACAATGTGAGAGAATGAGAAATGTACTGGTAAATGTAAATCTACTTACATATTGCTGTCCTTTTCACCAATATTCACATTTATTGTGCATCCCTCATTCCAACCAGTTTGCTGTAATACTCCCTCATGAGTCTCATCCCAGCTCTTGGTGAAATCCACAACAGATCTGTAAAACTCCTCCAGAGACAGGGTAGAGGCAACAACATCAAATTCACTCTCATCGTCACCAATAGTGAAGATTACAGGCTCAAACTTTTCAATGGTGTGGTAACCATAAGCTCCAAGGCGCTCCAAGGTAGTTAGTGGACAGGATAACCTTGGGAGGGGCCCTTACCTGGTACTGACAGTAGGGCCAGCTGAGCCTGTGACTGGCGTAGGGCAGGGATGTCGCTCCCTGAAGTAGTTTGTTCGTAACACTCACAAACTACCTGCTACCCAAAGAAAAAGCAACAAAGAAAGTCTTAGCAACAATGGTTTATATGCAATTATATTAATAACAACAATAAAAACTTAAGGTTACTTGCGTAACCCAGGTTCTCTGATATTATGAGTGAGATATCTCACGTGGGATTCACCCCAATCTCAGAAGCTCGAAGAACCAATTACATGTCTGTCGGAGACAAACAGATTGAGTGGCGAATGAGGTGAGCCCCTCCTGTCATTATAAGGACCAAATGCCCGCCTCTGATCTGTCTCGATCATGCTGAACTTCCTCACACTCTTGCGAGTAGGGGTATGCAGTGAGATATCTCACTCATATCATAGAACCTAGGTTACATAAGTAACCTTGAGTTCTCTTTCAATTATTTGTTTTCGATATCTCACATGTGGGATATAGCCAACTCCCTTACCGCAAACATGCTCTCCGAAGCCAGGTAGTCTCAACATATCAACCCTCAGAGGCCTGACACTGAGGACAGTATGCGCCAAAGAAGGTTTAGTGATGTCAAGCCAGTAGAACCTCATAAAAGTATGAGGGGATGCCACAAGAGGTTGGTGGCACCTTGGTGGCACCTTGGGGAGGACGGGCTCACAGTAATGGCTGGAATGGAATAAATGGAATGGTAATCGAACTCATCAAACACATGGTGTTCCATTCACTCCATTCCATCCACTTATGAGCCGTCCTCCCTTCAGCAGCCTCCTGTGGGGAATGCCCAACAAGCCGCGTCGCAAATATCCAGTAAGGAGATGCCCATGAACAGTGCCCAAGAGGTACTATAACCATACCTCTTGTGGAGTGAGCCATCAGGCCCTCCAGAGGCTGTAACCCCTTGCTATTATAGGCCAATATAATAACTTCCACAATCCAATGTGATAACTGTTGACGAGAGAGGGACCTCCCCTAGCAGGGAGGTGCCCAGGACACAAAGAGTTGTCACTCTTGCGCAAAGCTCTCGCTCAATCCAAGTATATGCGCAATGCATGTACTGGACACAAACGGTGGAGACGCTCTTCTTCCATAGAGGGAAGGGCGGCGGGTGGAAAGCCACAAGCTCCAAGGCAAAACAAATGTAATTGCCGCTGACCTTAAGCATAAAGGCAGGGTTGGGCAACAAGGAAACCTTGGAAAAACCCAGGGCAAACTGTAGGCACGAATGGTGAACTGACTGTGCATGCAGCTCACTCACTGGCTTTGCGGACCTAAGGGCGACCAGTAAAGTGGTCTTAAATGAGAGATATTTCATCACACTTTCCAGCAGCTCAAAAGGGTGGCTATTTGAAGAATCTCAAATATAAAATATTTGTTGATTTATTTAACACTTTTTTGGTTACTACATGATTCCATATGTGTTATTTCATAGTTTTGATGTCTTCACTATTATTCTACAATGTAGAAAATAGTAAAAATAAAGAAAAACACCTTGAATGAGTAGGTGTTCTAAAACTTTTGACCAGTAGAGTATATACAGTTGAAGTCGGAAGTTTACATACACCTTAGCCAAATACATTTAAACTCAGTTTTTCACAATTCCTGACATTTAATCCTAGTAAAAATTCCCTGTCTTATGTCAGTTAGGATCACCACTTTATTTTAAGAATGTGAAATGTCAGAACAATAGTAGAGAGAATGATTTATTTAAGCTTTTATTTCTTTCATCACATTCCCAGTGGGTCAGAAGTTTACATACACTCAATTAGTATTTGGTAGCATTGCCTTTAAATTGTTTAACTTGGGTCAAATGTTTCGGGTAGCCTTCCACAAGCTTCCCACAATAAGTTGGGTGAATTTTGGCCCATTCCTCCTGACAGAGCTGGTGTAACTGAGTCAGATTTGTAGGCCTCCTTGCTCGCACACGCTTTTTCAGTTCTGCCCACAAATGTTCTATAGGTTTGAGGTCAGGGCTTTGTGATGGCCACTCCAATACCTTGACTTTGTTGTCCTTAAGCAATTTTGCCACAACTTTGGAAGTATGCTTGGGGTCATTGTCCATTTGGAAGACCCATTTGCGACCAAGCTTTAACTTCCTGACTGATGTCTTGAGATGTTGCTTCAATACATCTACATAATTTTCCTTCCTCATGATGCCATCTATTTTGTGAAGTGCACCAGTCTCTCCTGCAGCAAAGCACCCCCACAGCATGATGCTGCCACCCCTGTGCTTCGCGGTTGGAATGGTGTTCTTCGGTTTGCAAGCAACCCCCTTTTTCCTCCAAACATAACAATGGTCATTATAGCCGAACAGTTCTATTTTTGTTTCATCAGACCAGAGGACATTTCTCCAAAAAGTACGATCTTTGTCACCATGTGCAGTTGCAAA
This sequence comes from Coregonus clupeaformis, assembly GCF_020615455.1. NCBI lineage: Eukaryota > Metazoa > Chordata > Actinopteri > Salmoniformes > Salmonidae > Coregonus > Coregonus clupeaformis. Next base: position 39,262 of record NW_025534765.1, read on the forward strand.
CCGTAGTCTGGCTTTTTTTATGGCGGTTTGAGAGCAGTGGCTTCTTCCTTGCTGAGCGGCCTTTCAGGTTATGTCGATATAGGACTCGTTTTACTGTGGATATAGATACTTTTGTACGTGTTTCCTCAAGCATCTTCACAAGGTCCTTTGCTGTTGTTCTGGGATTGATTTGCAATTGATTAGGATGTTTAAGAACCTGCTTGGCGATAACATCCACCTCCTCATTCTCCTCTACTCCCACATGAGCTGGTAGCCAGCGGAACATCACAAATACCCCCATCGGTTTCACCCTATACAAGCACTGCAAAATCTCATACAATACATCCTGTCTGCTACGAGACACAAATGAATTTAAGCTCATCAGTGCTGCACAGGAGTCAGAGCAGATGACTACCCTGTCTGGCCACACCTCCTCCACCCACTCTGCAGCCAATAGTATGCCCAACAACTCCATTGTGTAAACAGATAAATGATCTGTTGCTCTTTTTGTCACTGCCACCTTAAACTCAGGAACACTAAAAGCTGCTCCTGTCTTCCCTGGTTTTGGGTCCTTAGATCCATCTGTGAATATATTCAAAAAAACATAATATTGTGTTCTCAAATATTCACTTACAACTGAATCTACTCCTTCCTCAACAGCTCTTACCCTCTCAAGCAACCCTAGATCTATCACTGGCTGAGGGAGCAACCAAGATGGTATAGCAGGAAGAACCAGAGGGACTAAACTCCCTCCCAAACAACCCCATCTCTCTCACCATACCATTGCCTATCCACCCAAAATGTGTATTCAGATTTTGTTTATGTTCCCAGAACTCTAGGAGTACTTTTTTTGTAGGACGTGTAACCTTATGTCTATGTAGATTTACCCAGTATGTCATGGTTAGCTGTTGTCTTCTTAACTTTACCGGCATCTCTCCAAACTCTACCTACATCGCTGCCACCGGGGAGGTCCTGAGTGCTCCAAAACATATTTTTAGGGCTTGGGCCTGGATTACATCTAGCTTTTTAAAAGATGTCTGAGCTGCTCATCCATATGCTATATTTCCAAAAACCAGTGATGACCTTACCAGCACTATATATAGCATTTTCAACGCAATTCCATCTGCACATTAAGGTCCTGGAGTGGCCTAGCCAGTCTCCAGACCTTAATCCCATAGAAAATCTGTGGAGGGAGCTGAAGGTTCGAGTTGCCAAACGTCAGCCTCGAAAACTTAATGACTTGGAGAAGATCTGCAAAGAGGAGTGGGACAAAATCCCTCCTGAGATGTGTGCAAACCTGGTGGCCAACTACAAGAAATGTCTGACCTCTGTGATTGCCAACAAGGGTTTTGCCACCAAGTACTAAATCATGTTTTGCAGAGGGGTCAAATACTTATTTCCCCTCATTAAAATGCAAATCAATTTATAACATTTTTGACATGCGTTTTTCTGGATTTTCTTGTTATTCTGTCTCTCACTGTTCAAATAAACCTACCATTAAAATTATAAACTGATAATTTCTTTGTCAGTGGGCAAACGTACAAAATCAGCAGGGGATCAAATACTTTTTTCCCTCACTGTATGGGCAGAAATTCTTGTTAATCTAACAGCACTGTCCAATTTACAGTAGCTATTACAGTGAAGAAATACCATGCTATTGTTTGAGGAGAGTGCACAACAACAAAAAACGTATCACGGCAACTGGTTTGATACATTCACCTCTGAAGGTAAATAATGTACTTACATTCAGTAATCTTGCTCTGATTTGTCATCCTAAGGGTCCCAGAGATAAAATGTAGCATAGTTTTGTTTGATAAAATTCATGGGGTTCTACAGTTTGAACCCCTGCTGTCTCTGGCTACACACCCACCCCGCCCGGCCATCTAGATGTGTGAAAGTTAGTGTATAAGCTAATGATCCATCATGTATGACATTCCTGGGAGTGTGTAAACTTACAAAAATGATATGGTAATACAAAATGTATGTTCTCTATAGTTATGAACTTGAATATGTATCAATTGACCAATTCGGCACATTTTGGCAGACTTGATACAAAAAAGTCCAGTATTGCAACGCTTCACTGGATCAATCTGAAACTTTGCACACGCACTGCTGCCATCTAGTGGCAAATATCTAAATTGCGCCTGAACTGCAATATTATATTGTGGCCTTTCTCTTGCATTTCAAAGATGGAACAAAATAAATAAATAGAAAATGCATGTTTTTTTGTTTTTATTATATTTTACCAGATCTAATGTGTTATAGTCACCTACATTCATTTCACATTTCCACAAACTTCAAAGTGTTTCCTTTCAAATGGTATCAATAATATGCATATCCTTGCTTCAGGTCCTGAGCTACAGGCAGTTAGATTTCATTTTAGGCGAAAATTGAAAAAAAAAGGGTTCGATCCTTAAGAGGTTTTAATATACTCTGCCCATATCATTCAAGTGCCAAACCAGACCCCCAGGAACCTAAACTCTCCCACCCTCTCCAGATTCCTTCCATACAACTTCAAGTATATTTCCTCCGCAACCTTCCTTCTAGAAAAAACATAGTCTGTATTTTCTCAACTGAAAACTTGAAGCCCCACCTGAGGGACCACTGCTCAACTTCGTTGATTGCTTCTTGAACTCTCCTGGCTGTGTGGGTAATGTTTCTCCCTCTCTTCCACAGTGCCCCATCATCCGCAAACAATGACCTCCCCATATAAGATCTCACCAGGAAGAATGTCAATCATAATGGAGAACAACAAAGGACTAATGACACTTCCCCGGGGAGTACCATTATCTACCTCATAGCTTTCTGACATAGAGCTCCCCACCCTCACTTGTATTGATCGGCCAAAAATAAAATCCTTTATCCAGTTAAAAACCCTTCCTCCAACCCCCATGATATCCAGCTTGATAAGTAGGCCTTCCTTCCACATCATATCATAAGCCTTCTCTACATCGAAGAAAACTGTTACCACCACCTCCTTATTTGCCTGTGCCTTCCGTATGACTGACTCAAGGCACAGTACAGGATCCATCGTTCCCCTGCCTTTCCTGAACCCACTTTGATCTGGTGACATTAGTCCTCTACTCTCCAGAAAGTAAGTCAGCCTTTCCGTTATAATATGTTTGGATACATGAGATGTCAACGCTAATCGGCCTATAGCTTGAAGGACTAGTAGGATCTTTCCCTGGTTTCCGTATCGGCACCACTACAGCCTGCTTCCAACTTCCAGGCAGTTTCCATTCCTGCCACACCTTATTGTAAAAGCCCAATACTTTCCCCATTGCATGATGTAACACATCTCATCCTTCCCAGGATATGCTACCCCAGCTTTAGCTAATGCTCTCGTCATCTCAGCCAACGTGAAAGGGCCATTCAACGCATCCCCCACCATCTCTCTCTGATCCACGACCCCCGAATGTTCTCCTCTGACTCTCTCTTCCACACTGCCCCTCTTCTCAGATTATTTGAGTTGTGCACCTTCACAAATGCCTAGGTTAACATATCAGCCTTTTCCATTTATCTCACTGCAACAATCTCGTCTGACCCCACTCATCCCCTTAATCATCCCCCATACCTCTCCCACGGGAGTGGTCCTGCCTATGTTTCCACAGAACCGGCACCAATACTCCCTCTTAGCTGTCCTAATGATCCTCCTTACTACTGCTTGTGCATGTTTATACTGAATCAGGTGCTGGTAATTATGGGACCTTTTCAACATTCTGATAGCCCTGTTCCTACTCTTCACTGCTTCTCTACACTCTTCACTCCACCAGGGAACTGCGTTCCTCTTTCTCCCCCCTGTACCCATAGGAATCACCTGCCTTGCAGCCCCTACTATTGCTCCTCTTACTCCATCATTCACTGTTTCTATATCGGCATGTAGCTTAGTGGTTAAGAGCGTTGTGCCAGTAACCGAAAGGTCACCGGTTCTAATCCCTGAGTCGACTAGGTGAAAAATCTGTCGATGTGCCCTTGAGCAAGGCACGTAACCCTGATTGCTCCTGTAAGTCGCTCTGGATAAGAGCGTCTGCTAAAATGACTGAAATGTAAAATTGAGATCAACCTGAGACAGCTACCGTTCACTCAACTCCTGAAACTGTCCCCACTCCACTTCCCAAATATCCATCTCCTCAGTCCAATCCTCCCCCTGCCACCCTATCTCTATGGACTGCAAGATAACCTTGTATTACAAAATATAAAGTAGGTTTAAGCAGTTTTTCTGTGCAAGTGATTGCTGCTGTCATAAATGTAACGACCTTCCTCATGTCTACTACCAGTCTTGTGTTCTCCCCCCATTGCTATTTTGTCCTGATCGCGTCTGGTGGGGATAGACAAAATCAACACACGCACGATGGTGCACGCAGATGCACGCTCGTAGTCGGTGTAGTGATCATGTAAAGCAGGGAGCAGTTTTCTGATTTGACAGCTCCAACATAGCTACAGCTCTGACATCGCCTAAATAAAAACCGTGAAACTGCTATGCAGTTGTCGGTTATCGCGGATTAAGGCAGAACTGATTGAATATAGCCTTTAGTGGAGAGTCTTCAAGTGCAAAACCAAAAAGCAACATACAAACAATGTATGTTTTTGTGATCGTGTCAGGTTGAATGCGTTTGTACTTGGTCATGTCATTATGGGGTTAGAGAAATTTGAATTGCACTTTTACAAATCTCTGTACATATTACATTAAGAACAGACGCCCATCCATTCTAGAACCCACAGGAACAAGATTTCTAGAACAACACAGGAACAACAAGTGTAACATAGAAGAGCAACAATGGTCCACATACAAAATGGCAGCAGTTCAAATTATCAAAGTTTATAAAAGGACATTGAAATGATGGATGAATGAACATCGAGTCCGGCTTTGGCATTTCTTGACATTCTTTGGCCCTGAGTGACAGTGATTTTCTTTTTGTGTGTGTCTATATTTCACTATTCTCCATCACTTGGGTCAGCTACTTGGAGAGTCAGATCAGAAAGAGAAAACACAACAGAAACTGGAATTAGTACATAAAACCAAGTAATAAAAGACTTGAAAGGTCTCTCGGAGGCAACATTACATAGAAATAGAAACCTATGTAACCTATATCATATATCTATTACATTTATCTGTATGTAACCTACAGTGGGGAAAACAAGTATTTAGTCAGCCACCAATTGTGCAAGTTCTCCCACTTAAAAAGATGAGAGAGGCCTGTAATTTTCATCATAGGTACACGTCAACTATGACAGACAAAATGAGGAGAAAAAAATCCAGAAAATCACATTGTAGGATTTTTAATGAATTTATTTGCAAATTATGGTGGAAAATAAGTATTTGGTCAATAACAAAAGTTTCTCAATACTTTTGTTATATACCCTTTGTTGGCAATGACACAGGTCAAACGTTTTCTGTAAGTCTTCACAAGGTTTTCACACACTGTTGCTGGTATTTTGGCCCATTCCTCCATGCAGATCTCCTCTAGAGCAGTGATGTTTTGGGGCTGTCGCTGGGCAACACGGACTTTCAACTCCCTCCAAAGATTTTCTATGGGATTGAGATCTGGAGACTGGCTAGGCCACTCCAGGACCTTGAAATGCTTCTTACGAAACCACTCCTTCATTGCCCAGGCGGTGTGTTTGGGATCATTGTCATGCTGAAAGACCCAGCCACGTATCATCTTCAATGCCCTTGCTGATGGAAGGAGGTTTTCACTCAAAATCTCACGATACATGGCCCCATTCATTCTTTCCTTTACACGGATCAGTCGTCCTGGTCCCTTTGCAGAAAAACAGCCCCAAAGCATGATTTTTCCACCCCCATGCTTCACAGTAGGTATGGTGTTCTTTGGATGCAACTCAGCATTCTTTGTCCTCCAAACACGATGAGTTGGGTTTTTACCAAAAAGTTCTATTTTGGTTTCATCTGACCATATGACATTCTCCCAATCCTCTTCTGGATCATCCAAATGCACTCTAGCAAACTTCAGACGGGCCTGGACATGTACTGGCTTAAGCAGGGGGGACACGTCTCGCACTGCAGGATTTGAGTCCCTGGCGGCGTAGTGTGTTACTGATGGTAGGCTTTGTTACTTTGGTCCCAGCTCTCTGCAGGTCATTCACTAGGTCCCCCTGTGTGGTTCTGGGATTTTTGCTCACCGTTCTTGTGATCATTTTGACCCCACGGGGTGAGATCTAGCGTGGAGCCCCAGATCGAGGGAGATTATCAGTGGTCTTGTATGTCTTCCATTTCCTAATAATTGCTCCCACAGTTGATTTCTTCAAACCAAGCTGCTTACCTATTGCAGATTCAGTCTTCCCAGCCTGGTGCAGGTCTACAATTTTGTTTCTGGTGTCCTTTGACAGCTCTTTGGTCTTGGCCATAGTGGAGTTTGGAGTGTGACTGTGTGAGGTTGTGGACATGTGTCTTTTATACTGATAACAAGTTCAAACAGGTGCCATTAATACAGGTAACGAGTGAAGGACAGAGGAGCCTCTTAAAGAAGAAGTTATAGGTCTGTGAGAGCCAGAAATCTTGCCTGTTTGTAGGTGACCAAATACTTATTTTCCACCATCATTTGCAAATAAATTCATTAAAAATCCTACAATGTGATTTTCTGGATTTGTCTGTCATAGTTGACGTGTACCTATGATGACAATTACAGGCTTCTCTCATCTTTTTAAGTGGGAGAACTTGCACAATTGGTGGCTGACTAAATACTTTTTTTCCCCACTGTATATCATATACAGTGAGGGAAAAAAGTATTTGATCCCCTGCTGATTTTGTACGTTTGCCCACTGACAAAGAAATGATCAGTCTATAATTATAATGGTAGGTTTATTTGAACAGTGAGAGACAGAATAACAACAACAAAAATCCAGAAAAACGCATGTCAAAAATGTTATAAATTGATTTGCATTTTAATAAGGGAAATAGGTTTTTGACCCCCTCTCAATCAGAAAGATTTCTGGCTCCCAGGTGTCTTTTATACAGGTAACGAGCTGAGATTAGGAGCACACTCTTAAAGGGAGTGCTCCTAATCTCAGTTTGTTACCTGTATAAAATACACCTGTCCACAGAAGCAATCAATCAATCAGATTCCAAACTCTCCACCATGGCCAAGACCAAAGAGCTCTCCAAGGATGTCAGGGACAAGATTGTAGACCTACACAAGGCTGGAATGGGCTACAAGACCATCGCCAAGCAGCTTGGTGAGAAGGTGACAACAGTTGGTGCGATTATTCGCAAATGGAAGAAACACAAAATAACTGTCAATCTCCCTCGGCCTGGGGCTCCATGCAAGATCTCACCTCGTGGAGTTGCAATGATCATGAGAACAGGAATCAGCCCAGAACTACACGGGAGGATCTTGTCAATGATCTCAAGGCAGCTGGGACCATAGTCACCAAGAGAACAATCGGTAACACACTACGCCGTGAAGGACTGAAATCCTGCAGCGCCCGCAATGTCCCCCTGCTCAAGAAAGCACATATACAGGGCCGTCTGAAGTTTGCCAATGAACATCTGAATGATTCAGAGGAGAACTGGGTGAAAGTGTTGTGGTCAGATGAGACCAAAATCGAGCTCTTTGGCATCAACTCAACTCGCCGTGTTTGGAGGAGGAGGAATGCTGCCTATGACCCCGAGAACACCATCCCCACCGTCAAACATGGTAGGTAGAAACATTAACGAGGTAGAAACATTATGCTTTGGGGGTGTTTCACCACATCAAAGGGATGATAGACGGGGCCATGTACCGTCAAATCTTGGGTGAGAACCTCCTTCCCTCAGCCAGGGCATTGAAAATGGGTCGTGGATGGGTATTCCAGCATGACAATGACCCAAAACACACGGCCAAGGCAACAAAGGAGTGGCTCAAGAAGAAGCACATTAAGGTCCTGGAGTGACCTAGCCAGTCTCCAGACCTTAATCCCATAGAAAATCTGTGGAGGGAGCTGAAGGTTCGAGTTGCCAAACGTCAGCCTCGAAACCTTAATGACTTGGAGAAGATCTGCAAAGAGGAGTGGAACAAAATCCCTCCAGAGATGTGTGCAAACCTGGTGGCCAACTACAAGAAACGTCTGACCTCTGATTGCCAACAAGGGTTTTGTCACCAAGTACTAAATCATGTTTTGCATAGGGGTCAAATACTTATTTCCCTCATTAAAATGCAAATCAATTTATAACATTTTTGACATGCGTTTTTCTGGATTTTTGTTGTTGTTATTCTGTCTCTCACTGTTCAAATAAACCTATCATTAAAATTATAGACTGATCATTTCTTTGTCAGTGGGCAAACGTACAAAATCAGCAGGGGATCAAATACTTTTTTCCCTCACTGTATGTATTACATATCTGTATGTAACCTATATCATATATGTATTACATATATCTGTATGTAACCTTACCTCGGAGAGCGGGCGGAGGACATGTGGGCTTTATCAAGTTACTCTGAGAGAGAGCCTGCACCATCCAGGAGAGGGCACTAGAACAGTACTCCAACTGGGAACGAAAGAAGGGAGAGAAGGAGAGAGAGAAAGAGAGAGCGTGAAAGAGGGAGAAAACAGAGAGGGAGGGTGAGAGGGGTGCAGAGCAGGCAGATACAACAGCTGCAGTCCAAATGTTGAGGGAGAAACCAGGGGAGGCGCATTGAGCCCCCGTCATGTACACACACTTACGAATACACACTAACGAACACACGTGCGTGCACAGACACACACACTTAGCCATCCCCCCATTAAGGACCACTGAAACGTGTCTCTTTGCCACTGGGCAGATAAAGCAGGGTGTGTGTGAGAGCTGCGGGCAGCAGCCCATGGTGACACTGACCTCTGTCTCCAGCATTTTGATCCTACAGCCGTGGTCCCGGATCTCTACCATCTGCTTTAGGACGCTGTCCACCCTTCAGACACAACCGCAACACAGGTTAGTGGTCAATTCACTTATCACTTCTCAGTCAATTTAGGAAGGGTATTAATTAGTTTGATTCATGAATTTAAAATGTAACACAGGAAGACAATCAATCTACAGCATCACAACCATTATATTCATAGGCCAGATCAAGCCGAGCTGTTAACTGAAGCTGTTAAATGAATCTGGCATTTAGTCTATGACATAAATAAGTGGCCGAGGGTGAGAGATGGAGAGATGTCTCACTTGGCAGAGGTGCGTTTGAGTCTCTCTGACTCTTTCTCTCGCTCTCGTTTGTTCTGGGCAGACAGTATATTCTCCTTCTGGATGGCCTCCCATGTGTTCAGTCTACTGGCCTGCCTACCACGGATATCCAGAACTGGAGGATGGATAGAGGAGGAGGGGAAAAGAGAGAAGAACAAAGAAAATGGGAAGAAGAGAAAATTAGAAAAACACACTTGAAGGACAATGGATGAGGACTCTAAAATACTTCAAGTTCAATACTTGAAGTGAATTATCTGATCATTGGTCTCCCTTCCTCTGTCTCCCTCCCTCCCCCAGTCTCCCTCCCTCTCTCACCAAAGTGTTTGATCTTGACGGAGGGGATCTTGCGGATGTGTCTCTTGATGAAGAGGTGGAGGTGGGAGAGGATGATGAAGGGTGGTGCCAGACAGGGTCTAGAGTGGTACTCCGTGATCAAGTTGTAGCGCTGGAACTTCCAGTAGGTGTCACTGTGCTCCTGCACTTTGGAGAACGTGTAACTGCAGGGAATAGGTGACTCTCACTCATATAACAAATTATTGGTTTTATTATACTTTTTGGTTAATGACGTTTTGGGCCCCAATGACACACATTAAAGCAGAGCCAGAAAAATATATGGCACTCAAACATGCAGGGCTAGTATCAAATAAGACACTCACAAATTCAATCAAGTTGATTAATTCAAATCCTTCAACACTATTGAAGAGACAGTGAGGAACTAGATAAAATAAGAGGAATTCAGCCCACGGATTAAAGAGGCCTATTGAATGAGTGATGATCTCTCAAGGGGAACACAAAGAGAGTGAAACAGGGATATGGAGGGGGTGCTAGATGGGAAAGAGGGACAGAGAGTGAAAGATGGTGAGAGCGTGAAAGAGGGACAGAGAGTGAAAGATGGTGAGAGCGTGAAAGAGGGACAGAGAGTGAAAGATGGTGAGAGCGTGAAAGAGGGACAGAGAGTGAAAGATGGTGAGAGCGTGAAAGAGGGACAGAGAGAGAAAGAGGGGCAGAGAGAGAAAGAGAGACAGACAGAGGGTCCGTTACCTGAACATGGCAATGAGCAGGTTGACCAGGAGGATGTTGGTGACCAGCAAGAAGATGACCAATAAAATGACCACCAGCCAGTTGGCGTAGGTACTCATGCAGGGCTCTGCCCCTGCCTCCATCAGGGTGACGTTATTGGTGCACTCTATCCCCTCCTCCAGTTTATCAGCTACAGACAGAGGGAGGGAGGGAGGGAGGGAGAGGAAGGGGAGGGAGACGGTGAGAGTTCAAAAGAGATGGGAAGAAATGGGGAGGGGTGTAAAGAATAAATATTTAAAATGGTACGACAAAGAGGGTAGATTGGGCAGGGGTTGGAGTAAGGAATTGAGATGGGATACAGAGATAGAGGAACCAAGAAAGAGAGAGGCAAGTTATATATACAGTGGGGGAAAAAAGTATTTAGTCAGCCACCAATTGTGCAAGTTCTCCCACTTAAAAAGATGAGAGGCCTGTAATTTTCATTATAGGTACACGTCAACTATGACAGACAAATTGAGGAAAATAAATCCAGAAAATCACATTGTAGGAATTGAGGAAAATAAATCCAGAAAATCACATTGTAGGATTTTTAATTAATTTATTTGCAAATTATGGTGGAAAATAAGTATTTGGTCACCTACAAACAAGCAAGATTTCTGGCTCTCACAGACCTGTAACTTCTTATTTAAGAGGCTCCTCTGTCCTCCACTCGTTACCTGTCTTAATGGCACCTGTTTGAACTTGTTATCAGTATAAAAGACACCTGTCCACAACCTCAAACAGTCACACTCCAAACTCCACTATGGCCAAGACCAAAGAGCTGTCAAAGGACACTAGAAACCAAATTGTAGACCTGCACCAGGCTGGGAAGACTGAATCTGCAATAGGTAAGCAGCTTGGTTTGAAGAAATCAACTGTGGGAGCAATTATTAGGAAATGGAAGACATACAAGACCACTGATAATCTCCCTCGATCTGGGGCTCCACGCAAGATCTCACCCCGTGGGGTCAAAATGATCACAAGAACGGTGAGCAAAAATCCCAGAACCACACGGGGGACCTAGTGAATGACCTGCAGAGAGCTGGGACCAAAGTAACAAAGCCTACCATCAGTAACACACTACGCCGCCAGGGACTCAAATCCTGCAGTGCCAGACGTGTCCCCCTGCTTAAGCCAGTACATGTCCAGGACCGTCTGAAGTTTGCTAGAGTGCATTTGGATGATCCAGAAGAGGATTGGGAGAATGTCATATGGTCAGATGAAACCAAAATAGAACTTTTTGGTAAAAACTCAACTCAGTCGTGTTTGGAGGACAAAGAATGCTGAGTTGCATCCAAAGAACACCATACCTACTGTGAAGCATGGGGGTGGAAACATCATGCTTTGGGGCTGTTTTTCTGCAAAGGGACCAGGACGACTGATCCGTGTAAAGGAAAGAATGAATGGGGCCATGTATCATGAGATTTTGAGTGAAAACCTTCCATCAGCAAGGGCATTGAAGATGAAACGTGGCTGGGTCTTTCAGCATGACAATGATCCCAAACACACCGCCGGGCAACGAAGGAGTGGCTTCGTAAGAAGCATTTCAAGGTCCTGGAGTGGCCTAGCCAGTCTCCAGATCTCAACCCCATAGAAAATCTTTGGAGGGAGTTGAAAGTCCGTGTTGCCCAGCGACAGCCCCAAAACATCACTGCTCTAGAGGAGATCTGCATGGAGGAATGGGCCAAAATACCAGCAACAGTGTGTGAAAACCTTGTGAAGACTTACAGAAAACATTTGACCTGTGTCATTGCCAACAAATGGTATACAACAAAGTATTGAGAAACTTTTGTTATTGACCAAATACTTATTTTCCACCATAATTTGCAAATAAATTCATTACAAATCCTACAATGTGATTTTCTGGAAAAAAAATTCTCATTTTGTCTGTCATAGTTGACGTGTACCTATGATGAAAATTACAGGCCTCTCTCATCTTTTTAAGTGGGAGAACTTGCACAATTGGTGGCTGACTAAATACTTTTTTTGGATGGGTATTCCAGCATTGCCAATGAACATCTGAATTATTCAGAGGAGAACTGGGTGAAAGTGTTGTGGTCAGATGAGACCAAAATCGAGCTCTTTGGCATCAACTCAACTTCGCCGTGTTTGGAGGAGGAGGAATGCTGCCTATGACCCCAAGAACACCATCCCCACCGTCAAACATGGAGGTGGAAACATTATGCTTTGGGGGTGTTTTTTCTGCCAAGGGGACAGGACAACTTCACCGCATCAAAGGGACGATGGACGGGGCCATGTACCGTCAAATCTTGGGTGAGAACCTCCTTCCCTCAGCCAGGGCATTGAAAATGGGTCGTGGATGGGTATTCCAGCATGACAATGACCCAAAACACACGGCCAAGGCAACAAAGGAGTGGCTCAAGAAGAAGCATATTAAGGTCCTGGAGTGGCCTAGCCAGTCTCCAGACCTTAATCCCATAGAAAATCTGTGGAGGGAGCTGAAGGTTCGAGTTGCCAAACGTCAGGCTCGAAACCTTAATGACTTGGAGAAGATCTGTAAAGAGGAGTGGGACAAAATCCCTCCTGAGATGTGTGCAAACCTGGTGGCCAACTACAAGAAACGTCTGACCTCTGTGATTGCCAACAAGGGTTTTGCCACCAAGTGTTTTGCAAATACTTATTTCCCTCATTAAAATGCAAATCAATTTATAACATTTTTGACATGCGTTTTTCTGGAATGTTTTGTTGTTATTCTGTCTCTCACTGTTCAAATAAACCTACCATTAAAATTATAGACTGATCATGTCTTTGTCAGTGGGCAAACGTACAAAATCAGCAGGGGATCAAATACTTTTTTCCCCTCACTGTATATATATACAAGTAACTGACAAAATAAAGGAAACACCAACAGGGCATCTCAATAGGGCGTTGGGCCACCAGAACAGCTTCAATGCACCTTGGCATAGATTCTACAAGTGTCTGGAACTCTACTGGAGGGATGCAACACCTTTTATTCCATGAGAAATTCCATAATTTGGTGCTTTGTGGACACACACAGATTAAATCTCCTAACCTCCTTTTAGGAACCACCTGCTTCAATATACAGTACTTTGTATCCGTCATTTACTCAAGTGTTTCCTTTATTTTGGCAGTTACCTGTACTATGCTACATACACATGCAAACCACATTTATACACCAACATCAACACACCATCCATTTCGTGAATGGGGATATGTCCAAATATGTGCAGGTACGGCCTGTAGAACACTCGGCGAAAGATCCAACCGGGACGAGGATCGTAAGAGTAGAGCAGCGCCTGATTGGCTACGCCGTAGGCTATGAGCCACACCGCCAGGAAGAAGAGGAAGAAGAAGACATCCTTCATCTGCCAATCAGGAGGGGAGCAGAATATTAAGGGGAGAAAATGACATTGCCTGTTTTTTCTAGTGCACAGTTTTTACACTTGTTTTTGGATACTAGTTGTTCCTGCCAAAACCAGCACCTGGATCTAGACCATAGACATACAGTGCCTTGCAAAAGTATTCAGACCTCTGGATTTACAAAGTGGGATTAAAAGAGATTTGTCATTTCTTGTCAACAATCTACACAAAATACTTGAATGTCAAAGTAGAACATTTTATTTATATTTTTCTTAAAGATTAACAGAAATTAAATAACTAAAATATAGTTGTTGCATAAGTATTCAGCTCCCAGAGTCAATACTTGTTAGAAACACCTTTGGCAGTGATTACAGCCGTGAGTCTTGGGTAAGTCTAAGAGCTTTGCACTCCTGGATTGTGCAATATTAGCTTTTATTTTTTTTTTTCCAAAATTCTTCAACCTCTGTCAAGATGTTGGAGATCATGGCTAGACAGCAATTTTCAAGTCTTGCCATAGATTGTGAAGCAGATTTAAGTCAAAACTGTAACTTGGCCACTTAAACATTCACTGTCTTCTTGGTAAGCAACTCCAGTGTAGATTTAGCCTTGTGTTGTAGGTTATTGTCCTGCTGAAAGATTAATTCTTATCCCAGTGTCTGTTGGAAAGCAGACTGAACCAGGTTTTTCTCTAGGATTTTGCCTCAGTTTAGCTCCATCCCATTTATTTTTATCCTGAAAAACTAGTATTTCCAGATGTCAATCATACCCATACCATGATGCAGCCACCACCATGCTTGAAAATAAGGAGGCAGCTACTCAGTGGTGTGTTGTGTTTTCCCCAAACACAAGGCTTTACAATTAGGCCAAAAAATGTATTCCTTAACAGTCTTTTTTTGCAGTTACTTTAGTGCCTGGTTGCACACAAGGTGAATGCTTTGGAATATTCCCATTATGTATATTTGTATTATTTTCACTCTGTCATTTAAGTCATTATTGTGGAGTCACTATAATGTTATTTATCCATCCTCAGTTCTCCCATCACAGCCATTAAACTCTAATGGTTTTAAAATCACCAATGTCCTCATGGTAACATCCCTGAGCAGTTTCATTCCTGTCCTACAGCTCAGTTCAGAAGGACGACTGTATTTTTGATGTATCTGGGTGGTTTAATACATAATCCACAGCATAATTATTATCTTGACCATGCTGAAAGAGATATTCCATGTCTGATTTGAAAAGCTCCCTGGTCTTAGTCGAATATGTGCTTGAAATTCAATACTTGACTGAGGGACCTTACATATGTATGTATGGGAGACAGAGGAAGGGTTAGTCATTCAAAAATCATGTCAACTCCTATTATTTTACAGAGTGAGTCCATGTAACTTATTGTGATTTGTTAAGCCAAATTGTACTCCTGAACTTATTTAGGCTTGCCTAAACAAAGGGGCTGAATACTTATGCAACTACAATATTTGAGTTCTCAAAAAAAGTAGTATTTTGAGTAGATTGGTGACAAAAAAATTACAATTAAATCAATGTTAATAAAATGTGAAGAAATCTATGGGGTCTGAATACTTTTGCAAGGCAGGTTGGGAACTCTCCTTCCCAAAAGCCAGTTTTAGCATGGACAGTGCCATTATGGACTTTCACCATTTTGAAGTAGTCAAATGGATGGGACTTCCTATGGGTTAAGGAAGGAGAACATATGGGTCATTAGGAGGGATCAGACAATGAATTATACTTGTGAGCAAACATTCCTTGGCTTCATTACCTTTTCAAACAACACACTCAGTGTGGTTTGTTTGCACCCTTTCAGTTTGTTTGCCAACTCATAGAAGTAGTAAAAGAAAATTGACTACTTCAAAATGGAGATGGCCTCAATGGTGCCGTCTATGCTCTCACAATCAATAATTAGACACACACACACACTTATTTTTCTTTACAAGGTGCAATTTTGAAATGTTGTGCATCAGCAGTTTTTCTCTTATGTCAGTCACTAACAGTCACTCAATTACCCCATGTCAGCTACCATTTTTTGATTGGTAAGTTAGTCTAGCGTCCAGCTATCTAAACTTGTAGTAATCATTGTCAAATTACTGACCGGGTGGCCCCCGTTGATCATCAGATATCGTATTAAAAACTGCAAGCATTTGTCTCCATCCAGCTGGAAAAGTCCAATTTTTTTCTCTCAGCCCCATGTCAAAATGAGTAGAATTGCAAATGTGTTATAAAATTGCAACATCTTCTCTCCGCCCCATCTCATTTTTGTTCATTTTTTTTTGTTGCAAACTTGCTTTAAAAGTGCAACATTTTCTCTACGCCCATGGCAAAATGTATAGAATTGCAGGAAATTAACTCTGAAACTATTTGTTGCTATGGCCCCCAAAAGGCTTTAAGGATAGGACTTTGACTGCATGTAAATATGTGTATGGATGTGGGTACGCAGAGCCCCTCATGACCAATTTTTTGTGGCCCCCACAACCATCAAAGTTGCCCATCCCTGATCTAGACTCATTGTAGTAAAAAGGGTTTTATCCCTCTTTTTAAAAAGCACTCACCATTTTTTCAACGATGATGATCTTGGGTCCAAGCTGTTTGTGGATGGCGAATATGTGGATGAGACGGAGGGTAAACACCATGTAGTCCACAGCCATCACAGCCCGGCCAAACTCATAGGACCATGGGAACATTCTAGAACACACAAACGCCTGGTTATAGTCACAGGGTCACAAACACAGGGCCTTTCTGCCGCCCTAGGAAAGACCAAACAATGCCCTTAAGTTGAAAAGACGGGTCAAATACGTATTTTCCAGACGTTCAAGTTAGATTCAATTTAGGTTCTGAATGAAAGGTGAAGAGAGGTATTTTCCGTACGCTTAAAATACATATTTTCCATGACGTTGAAAAGTACGTATTTTCCGGGTGTTGAAATCAGGTTCATTTTCGGTTCTGAATGAAAGTTGAAAATACTTATTTTCCGGATGTTAAAATCAGGCTCATTTCTGGTTCTTAATGAAAGTAGAAAATATGTAATTTATAGAAGTCTATGTTTGGGCCAAATTAAGGCTGGTCCAAATCTATATCCGTGGACATTGAAATCATGGCCGGTCTGGACCGCACCAAATCTGAAGTAAACATAGACATCTATGATTGGTTCAGATTTTGCCGGGACCAGAACAAAAAACAATGTCCGTGGATGTGGAAATCAAGGCCGGTCCGGACTGCACCAAAAAGTCGTCCAAAAGGCATCGGCCTGTGCTTACTGAGGTGTAGCCTACAGTGTTGCCTGAAATTGAATTTTATGAATGCCCATCTATGTGGTAAGCCTACCATTTGTAGAACACCAAAAAAGATGTCCGCTCGTGCTTACTGGGGTGTAGCCTACCATGTCGACAGAAATGGAATTTCATGAATGCCCATCCATGTGATAGGCCCACCATTTGTGGGCCTATCACACTCGTGGGCATCACATTTGTGGGCCCGCCACTCGGGTCTCCCGAGTGGCGCAGTGGTCTAAGGCACTGCATTGCAGTGCTAGCTGTGCCCCTAGAGATCCTGGTTCGAATCCAGGCTCTGTCGTAGCCGGCCGCGACCGGGAGACCCATGGGGCGGCGCACAATTGGCCCAGCGTCGTCCAGGGTAGGGGAGGGAATGGCCGGCAGGGGATGTAGCTCAGTTGGTAGAGCATGGCGTTTGCAACGCCAGGGTTGTGGGTTCGATAAAATAATGTATGGGCTAACTGTAAGTCGCTCTGGATAAGAGCGTCTGCTAAATGACTAAAATGTAAAATGTAAAATTTGTAAAACAGTCCGTTGCATTGGATTTATTAGTCCTGATTCCTGTGACTAATCAATTTGGCTATTTAAGCTCTGAATATCAGCTACCCAACTTTATCAGGATTTGGATACATATTCAATCTAAGTATCTGCTTTTCAAAATGCAATATTCACTTTACTTTTGACATTTTCTTGTCATTTGTTAACAAAATGAACTATGACTTAATCAAACTGCTCAAAACTGATAACCACTGAACCAAAATTATGTAGTGCTTAGTTAACGTATACAGCTTGATAACTTTTGAACACAATACATATCAAAACGTAATGTTAGCAGGCCGGCAGGTCTAACGTTAGCAGGTCAGTAGGGCTAATGTTAGCAGGCTAGTAGGGCTAACGTTAGCAGGTCAGTAGGGCTAACGTTAGCAGGCTAGTAGGGCTAACATTAGCAGAATAGAATAGTTGGCTAGCAACCTTGCAAGCTGATTTGTAACAATAAATTCATAAATTATTTGCTTGTAAGTTGACTGAAAATGTTATTGAAACCAGTGAGTGCAAACAATTGTTTAATTTGAAGTTATACATTTGAAATAGTTTCTGTTGGAATTTATATTATTGGGAATAGCATGGCTTGCCGGGACCTTCATATAACGTCACACCCCACACAAAAAAAAATCTGGTATTGACTTCGGCACTGATCGGTTTTATGTAATACCTTGAAAAATAGAAAAGCGAGGTTTAACTTCACATTGGGACTTTTGATGCTTATTCTAATGTAAATCCATATGTTACATATGCTACCTACCCTTTAAGTTGGAAGGTAAAACCAAAATCATATATGGATGTGGCTGTAAATACTACATAATCATTCTCCATCATCCAGTGTTTTTCAATAGGATTAAGTGGAAAGAGTCACTATATTGGAATTATAGTGTAGTCTAGAATGCACTGCTGAAATACAATATATTCCACTCATTATCTGAATTTCAAGCAGAGACAGGCGATACTGTATCAGTTGACAAGTCATGTAGAAAAGGTGATCTTGTACAATGTTTCATGTGGCAGAAATTGCATACAACACTGTGCTACGTTTTTAAAGTAGCCAACTGCGTTACAATACCCCTATTTCTGATGATTTGTCCTACGCATGTACTGTATAAGAATAATGAAACTGTAAAAGACTGACATATTTCTCAACATGCTCAAAACCTGCCATAGGATACAAATGATTGTAAAAAAAACAGTGCAATGTCAAGTTATAGTCATATACTGTATGGCAAATTATATTTGATATAAAATGTAGTATAAAAAAGAACAGTGTGAAATGTTGTTCTTGTATTTTTTGCTATTGGATGAAAATGGCAGTTAAAATGACTAAATGGTGAGCCTATCATTACCTGATATACTGGTGACTAAACAAAATGTTTTCATGGTATTTCACAGAAATGAATGACTCAGGCGAGAAAGATGTGTGAAACCCCAATGAATTCACAATCAAAGGTTCTGAACATAAGACAGGAACACTTACAAGTGTTATCAGTTTAGAGTTTTGTACTTACCAGAGTTTTTAAAAAATATACCAATTACATCTGAAAAATGTATATATAAACACATACAGTTGAAGTCAGAAGTTTACATACACCTTAGCCAAATACATTTAAACTCAGTTTTTCCACAATTCCTGACATTTAATCCTAGTAAAAATTCCCTGTTTTAGATCAGTTAGGATCACCACTTTATTTTAAGAATGTGAAATGTCAGAATAATAGTAGAGAGAATGATTAATTTCAGCTTTTATTTCTTTCATCACATTCCCAGTGGGTCAGAAGTTTACATACACTCAATTAGTATTTGGTAGCATTGCCTTTAAATTGTTTAACTTGGGTCAAACGTTTCAGGTAGCCTTCCACAAGCTTCCCACAATAAGTTGGGTGAATTTTGGCCCATTCCTCCTGACAGAGCTGGTGTAACTGAGTCAGGTTTGTAGGCCTCTTTGCTCGCACACGCTTTTTCAGTTCTGCCCACAAATGTTCTATAGGATTGAGGTCAGGGCTTTGTGATGGCCACTCCAATTCCTTGACTTTGTTGTTCTTAAGCCATTTTGCCACAGCTTTGGAAGTATGCTTGGGGACCCATTTGCGACCAAGCTTTAACTTCCTGACTGATGTCTTGAGATGTTGCTTCAATATATCCACATAATTTTCCTTCCTCATGATGCCATCTATTTTGTGAAGTGCACCAGTCCCTCCTGCAGCAAAGCACCTCCACAGCATGATGCTGCCACCCCCGTGCTTCAAGGTTGAGATGGTGTTCTTCGGCTTGCAAGCATCCCCCTTTTTCCTCCAAACATAACAATGGTCATTATGGCCAAACAGTTCTATTTTTGTTTCATCAGACCAGAGGACATTTCTCCAAAATGTACAATCTTTGTCCCCATGTGCATTTGCAAACCGTAGTCTGGCTTTTTTTATGGCGGTTTTGGAGCAGTAGCTTCTTCCTTGCTGAGCGGCCTTTCAGGTTATGTCGATATAGGATTCATTTTACTGTGGATATAGATCCTTTTGTACCTGTTTCCTACAGCATCTTCACAAGGTCCTTTGCTGTTGTTCTGGGATTGATTTGCACTTTTCGCACCAAAGTACGTTCATCTCTAGGAGACAGAACGCGTCTCCTTCCTGAGCGGTATGACGGCTGCGTGGTCCCATGATGTTTAAACTTGCGTACTATTGTTTGTACAGATGAACGTGGTACCTTCAGGCGTTTGGAAATTGCTCCCAAGGATGAACCAGACTTGTGGGAGGTCTACCATTTCTTTTCTGAGGTCTTGGCTGATTTCTTTTCATTTTCCCATGATGTCAAGCAAAGAGGCACGGAGTTTGAAGGTAGGCCTTGAAATACATATGTAAACAATTGTTGGAAAAATTACTTCTGTCATGCACAAAGTAGATGTCCTAACCGACTTGCCAAAACTATAGTTTGTTAACAAGAAATTTGTGGAGTGGTTGAAAAACGGGTTTTAATGACTCCAACCTAAGTGTATGTAAACTTCTGACTTCAACTGTACATATAAACACACACACCTGCAGCACATGCCCAGTGCAAAGAGTGAGATGGCCGTGATGTCACACTTATTCCACATGTCCTGGATGTAGAGCTTCATCCTCTGATATAAAGTAGTGCTGCCCCTGAAGAACGTCTGATAGATAGAGAGCGAGAGAGAAAGACAGAGAGGGAGAGAGAAAGGGAGAGAGAGAGAGACACAGCGGGAGGGAGAGAGCAAGAGAGAGAAAAAATTGTCATTAATATGCATCTAGTCACCGCCAAAATTAATGGCAGCCTTGATAAAGATGACCAAAAAATACACAGTGCTGTGAAAAAGTATTTGCCCCCTTTCTAATTCTCTACTTTTGCACATTTTTGATGCTGAACGTTCCTCAACCAAAACCTAATATTAGATAAAGGGAACTTGAGTGAACAAATAACACAATTACATACTTAATTTCATTTATTTCATAAACAAAGTTACGCAACAACCAATGCCCCTGTGTTGAAAAAGTAATTGCCCCCTTACACTCAATAACTGGTTGTGCCACATTTAGCTGCAATGACTCCAACCAAACGCTTCCTGTAGTTGTTGATCGATCTCTCACGTCGCTGTGGGGGAATTTTGGCCCACTCTTCCATGCAGAACTGCTTCAACAGCAACATTTGTGGGTTTTAAAGTATGAACTGCTCTTTTCAAGTCCTGCCACAATTGGGATTAGGTCTGGCCGTTCCAAAACTTCAAATGTGTTGCTTTAAGCCATTTTCATGTAGACTTGATTGTGTGTTTTTGATCATTGTCGTCCAAAATGTTATACTTTTGAATCATCTGTCCATAGAACATTCTTCCAAGAGTCTTGATGATCATCCAGGTGCTTCCAGATGGCAAACTTTTTGGCAAACTTGAATCAACTTTTTGGATGAGATGGGTCCCATTATGTCTGGCGAAAACCAAACACTGCATTCCACAGTAAGAACCTCATACCAATGGTCAAGCATGGTGGTGGTAGTGTGATGGTTTGGGGATGCTTTGCTGCCTCAGGACCTGGACGACTTGCCTTAATAGAAGGAACCATGAATTCAACTCTGTATTAGAGAATTTTACAGGAGAATGTCAGGCCATCCATCTGTGAGCTGAAGCGCAGCTGGGTCATGC
Source organism: Coregonus clupeaformis (assembly GCF_020615455.1). Classification (NCBI taxonomy): domain Eukaryota; kingdom Metazoa; phylum Chordata; class Actinopteri; order Salmoniformes; family Salmonidae; genus Coregonus; species Coregonus clupeaformis. Next base: position 60,773 of record NW_025534765.1, read on the forward strand.
AGCAAGACAATGACCCAAAACACACAATCAAGTCTACATGAAAATGGTTAAAAAGCAACACATTTGAAGTTTTGGAATGGCCTAGTCAAAGTCCAGACCTAATCCCAACTGAGATGTTGTGGCAGGACTTGAAACGAGCAGTTCATGCTTGAAAACCCACAAATGTCGCTGAGTTAAAGCAATTCTACATGCAAGAGTGGGCCAAAAATTCTCTACAGCGATGATCAACAACCACAGGAAGCATTTGGTTGCAGTCATTGCAGCTAAAGGTGGCACAACCAGTTATTGAGAGTAAGGGGGGAATTATTTTTTCACGTAGGGGAATTGGGTGTTGCATAACTTTGTTAATTAAATAAATAAAATAAGCATCAAAGGTTCCCTTTATCTAATTTTAGGTTTAGAGTTCGGTATTTGCGTTATTTATTTTGCTCATCTTTATCAATGGTACCAATAATTTTAGAGCTGACTGTATATGTTTTTGCCTGTAAATATTGTGTGTCTGTGTGTGTTTGCATGCGATGCGTCCTACCTGTCGAAACTCCTCACAGACCAGGGTGAAGACCCAGAAGTAGAGAATAAACTCTAAGGTGGACGGGCCATGAGGGGGCGGGGGCTTGAAGTCTAACAATAGGACGAAAGCAAACAGGCAGAGGAACAGGAAATACATCAGCACGTTGCCTAGGAACGCGGTGACGGGCGCGAACCAGAACTCCCTCCAGCGCAGCAGTACGAAGGGCCTCTTAGGATTGGAGGAGGGGGCACCTTTCAGATTGACCCTTATAGCAGCATATTCCTCAGCATCCTCATCCCTGAGAGGACAAGAATGAGAATAATTATTTGTGTGTGCATGTGTGTGTGTGTGTGTGTGCGTGCGTGCTTACGTGAACGTGTGCGTTTACATGATGTCGGTGAGGGAGAACATGGTGGCATCTCCTCCGTCCAGACTGTCTGTGTCTTCACCATGAGACACCTGCTCAGTCTTCCCCTCTTCCTCAGGTTCCCTGAGAGAGAGAGAGAGAGAGAGAGAGAGAGAGAGAGAGAGAGAGAGAGAGAGAGAGAGAGAGAGAGAGAACTGACAAACATTGCGCAGAGGAAACTTTCCTTCACCACCAGCCTAATTTCTCTTATTCACACCCTATGAGGAAAATAAGGAATGCTTCACATATTGGACATTTGCCACATATTGGAAACTTTTTTCCCTTCACCACCAACCACATGGAAAAAATAATATAGTTTACTATAGTGTAAATACTTTAGTATTACTATAGTTATTGTCCTTGCGAACTGTATACTGCAGGGGTTTTCAAACTGGGGTCAACGGAGATACTGCAGGGGTCCACGAAAAAAAAATGCACATTTGGAAATGTTTTTTTGGGGGGGATTTTTTTATGTGAATAAAAAAAAAAATGAATATCACTAGCTGTAACAGAATACCATCGTGGATAAAAAATGGAATGTCTTCTTCCAGTATGAAGAAAGTTAGACGTAGTTTCACGAGCCAATGCTAACTAGTGTGTGACTGGAAGTCTACAGGAACAGTTAGCATGCTAGCTGGTCCTGTTCAACCGACTCTGGGGAAGTAGACAAATATATTTTTTATATGGAGGAAATGACTGTCATTGCAACTAATTACAGGGTTTGTGTCTATTGAACTATACTGTATATAACAATCAAATAAAAGCTAGACAGTCAGGGAGAACATAAAATTCCCTAAACCGGGCATTCTGGACACATACCCATTGATTTTGCTATAATGTTTGGGCAGAGGAATACAGCATTAGCTCCATGCCAAACTGTGTAGAATTGCAGGAAATCTGTTTGAAAACTGTAACATTTTCTCTCACCTTAATGAATTTTGTCGATTTGCAGAACATTTTCTTTACAACAGCTAAATGTTCTCTACGCTGCCAAGATACCTTTCTAGCTAATAGACTATGTTAGGGTTTACACTTCCTCTTCCAATTAACTGTAGCATTTACTATAGTGTTTTTGTTTCATTATCTTTGACATTGAAGTGGGGGCTTTCTCTTTAAGGAAACCTACTGGACAAAATACTAAAAGAGCACATTTTCCAAAACCTCTAAATAGGACTGCGGTCTGAACGGAGAGTTCAGAGCTTCTGCTCTTTTCTATAACCTGTAGGGAACACAATATGGTCTATACTTGGCATGTAGGTTTCTCACTTATGGGTGGCACACATTGGGATACGGGAGAAGGGAATAGGCAGGGTATATGCAAATTAAATACTGTACTGGCAACTTTGCTCATAGTAATAACAACTAATTAGCTAAATGAAACAACAAGCTTTTATTCTGATAGTCCTCTATCAGCTTCAACGATGATTGATGACTAAGAAAGCGGTAACGGGGTGCGCTAGGCTACTATAGGATGACAGGAGCCCAATCCCATTTTTAGACATTTACATTTTAGTTATTTAGCAGACGCTCTTATCCAGAGTGACTTACAGTTAGTGAGTGCATACATTTGCCAAACGCCATGCTCTACCAACTGAGCTACACAGGGCTACAAATCCCGCAACCCTTCTCGCCTCTGCACTCGTTCACACCCCCTCAAAGATTTAAAAGCAGTGGATTGGTGTAACTGTATTGGTAGACATTTCATCTACACCTACCCAATGCTTTTACATATTTTTGATCACTTTTCATGTTTTTTTGGACAGGAAATTACCAAAGATCAAGGCAAGCAAATTACATCGGCAACAGAAGTGTGAACCTCATTATGAATGGACAAAATGTTAGCAGCAAATCGGACCACTTGTGTTCACAACTACATAATTGATTGTAAATGACAGCTTTATAGTGCTGCATTACTAGATAGCTAGCTTGCTAATTATTTTGTTCTAATCCAGCCTGATTTCATTGATCTGTAGCAAGTTACCTTGATATCTACCTCAATTACCTCATACCCCTGCACATCAACTCGGTACTGATACCCTGTGTATGTAGCCAAGTTATTGTTACTCATTGTGTATTTATTCCTTGTGTTATTATTTTTCTATAATAATATTATTTTTGAATTTTTCTCCAATGTTCTTTTTTTCTCCCTGCATTGTTGGGAAAGGCCCATAGGGAAGTATTTCGCTGTCAGTCTACAGCTGTTCTTTATGAAACATGTGACAAACTTGATTTGAGTTGCCCGAGTCAGCTGCAACAAGGGGAAGTTTGAGCTAGAGTATTCACATTGCATTGGGCATGCTAACTAAAATGTTTTTTTTTAAACTTGGAAATGAACTGTTTCCCTTCAGTAATCATTACATATATGTACATTATAATAAAATAAAGGGTTTAAAGTGTTAAAAACCACAAAATTAACAATTACTACAAAATTAATTTTCATTTGATTTTGGCTTTTTTCCTACAATGATAGGCGCCAATGGTTATTGTAGGCCGCACCAAAAGCATCTTAAGGCTAAGTTCATCGTTAGAACTTTCATAGGAGCATCATTAAATCTCCAAGCTGTTTCCCAAAACCATCGTTATTAACGTTGCACTTGAAAAGCTCCTAATCTAATCTAACACCTGCCTCAGACCACTCGGACCAGCGACGGATAAACCACTATGTTTAGCGGAGATCTTCTGTGTATAAAGTGATGCGGGAGGGCACATTTTTTTATCTAATGGCTAGCTAGCTAATAAATGTCCTGAGTCCAAGTCCTACCATGTCACACTAACTCCTACCTGGCATTTTCATTTGTTGTCATGTCAAACAACACTGTATTCAAAGTGCCCGCTATTATCTTCTAACTATAGAATTAGAATTATTATTATTTTCCCATGATTCCAACAGTTCACCCAAGTGTTTTGATCTAAATTTCAAATCAAATCGCAATATCAAAAATAAGGCCTAGATGTTCTGCCCGTATCTTGCAGTCCTACGTGGCAGTGTGGAAATGATCTCAAATGAGTGCAATTCTTTTTGGTTGAAGTTTAATTGAACAGTATAAAACAAATCAGAATGGAGAGAGACCCATTGAAATCACTTAGAATGTATGTTGACACACTAGGGTCACACACTAATCATAAAGAACATTTATAACTTTTATTATTCAAAAACATTAAATACCGTCAAATACTGTCATACCGTCAAAAATTTGAATAATACCATTATGTGATATTTTGGCCATATCGCCCAGCCCTAATTGGGGGGAACATGTCCCCCCTGTACCCTGGCTCCTACACCCTTGGTTGAGAGCTACTTCAAAACCAAATGGTACATAGTCACAAAAGTACAGTAGGGTTAGTTAAATTATGTTTTTAAACTAAAATGAATGGAGCGAATTTGGAGTGGAAGTTATTTTTTCCTGTTAGTGTTTTTTTGCGAAGCGGGTGAATGTGGACGTTGAGCGATGAGCAGGATTTCCGACCGCTCAACTCCGCTCACATCCTCTGTTAGTACACTTTTCTACAGTATACTAAAGTTTACTACAACATTCTATTGTAAGTACTGTAGTATTCTATAGTAAACTGTAGTATTTGTTCCAAGTGGGCAGCCAATCTTCTCTGTATCTTAATGCTTATTATGCTTAATGGTTTGGAAATTCTCAGACAGACAGGTAGCCACTAACCTAAAGCTGATGAGGTTGGTGTAGATGAGGGGGGGTAAGAAGAAGGTGAGGATCAGTTTCCAGACCTCCGTGCTCCTCTCCATGTCTCCCCACCAGATCTGAGACAGCAGAGACTGCCAGAGGAAGAGGTAGGAGCAGAGTTAGTCCTGAGAAACTTCAATTAACCACCCTCCATGTTCTAACACACACACACACACACTCTGGAATTCTGGTTAGTTTTATAAGATGAATGTGAACATACAGATCACACGTACACACAGATTCACACAGAGATTCACACACGTACGCACGCACGCACACGCGCACACACACCTTGTCCTCTGACCCCTGATCCCTTGGTTTAATACAGACCTGCAAGCCATCGTGACTGAAGAAAATGCGGGCATCGGCTGCGGTGGCCATCTCCAGACAGGTAGCGTCGCCCCACACTGGAGACTGCCTTATAAGGAGGGTGAAAGAGCGACTCTCACTGCTCTGGTAGCATTCACTGAACACATCTAGAGAGACGATTAAAGGGTTAACACTCAACACTCACTGAACACATCTAGAGAGATTATTAAAGGGTTCATTCTCAACACTCACTGAACACGTCTAGAGAGAGGAAACAGGTCACAGGTTTTCACATTAGGAATAAGGGGTGCGAATTGGTTTGCTTCCATCCTCATCCTACAGGCCTTGAGTCTGAAAATATTGCAAATGGTCCCAGACTGGGATGCCCTCAAGCAGACTTTTCGAACAGGTGGTCCCTTGCATTCTGATCCGGACCCGCTACTAGGCATTATGGGGTGTATTGCTAAACTCACAAAATACAAGCTGCTCACTTGTTTGCAAAACAGATAAATGCCCCAAGGCATTACTTGGATACATTGACTGTCTAGGCTTTAATTGGGGAATCAGAATGTCAGGGAGCAGCCCATCACATTAAGTATCAGACTAGCAAAACATTTGGAACCAACTAAAATTGACACCCTTTGCACAAACAAAAAGCCAGAATAAGGCTAACCCACCATGGGCCAAGTTCTCAAACTTCTGTGCTAGCTCCTTCATAGAGAGCTTGGCCGCCGTCTCACTCTCCAGCTTAGACAGCTCCCTCAGAATCTTACAGCCTGCCAGAGCACTGAGGACAGACTCCCCTGCCTAGACAGACAGACAGACAGACAGACAGACAGACAGACAGAGAGACAGAGAGAGAGAGAGAAAGGGGATTGTTTTAACATCAGTAACATTCAGAGTTCCGGTGGCATTGAAACGCTTGGCTTTCTTTTGCAAAAGAACTATGAATTAACTGACTTATTTTCAAATAATTGTCAACACATACAGTAATATCACATTAAGGTGTGGGATGTTCACTGTATTACAAGGAACAATAGCAGGTCTATTTCGCTCCAGCAGCTATTTTTATTAGCGTTTCAGCCTTTTTGTTCTCGTCTCCTTTGCTCCTTCTGTGCTGTGTGTACTGTGGACCTTCCCAAGCAGACACCAAGCCCCTCCCTCTGACGAAAGATCCCTTCTTCCTCTCTGACAAGCAGTTTCAACTGATCAGTCATATGGACACCGAAACACATTGAGACATTATTTTACTGTAAGAGTGGATAACCTTTTAAGTCTGAACTCCCAATTTGTTTTTACAGAGCAGACCCTACTAAAACGGGACTATGAATGAACATGACTTTGGAAAATGAATGCTCAGTTTCTGTCGCACGTGGCATTGCAATACCACATACCGCAAGCAGCATTTTAGCCACAGACTTATGTGCTACCTGTCTAGTCTGTGTTTTATAAAATGCGCAATGTGCATAAAAATATGCATTTATATGAGGAATTGGCAACTCGTTCTCATTCTGAGAAACAAGCATCTTATCCAGGTAGGCCACTTGATTTCAACATCTAAACAAGGTGAACAGGCTACGTTGTTTAAACAGTTAGGAATGGACAGGAGGGTGTTTTCCATAACAGTTCAACTTTTCTACCTTGTTAGCAAGCAAATAGATTAGCTGGCTACTCACTAGCACATGGGATTGTGCTTGAAAGATTGTTTATGAGATCTTTAGGGAAGGGGGGGTTGGTGGATAGGGAGGGGAGAATGGTTCACGTGGGGGGTTTCTGGGTGGGGAACGACCAATGGGTGGGTTTCCCTGTGAGTCCTGCTTTTTGTTTCACATCCATGGGCTTATTAACACTAAAGATAACAATAACATAATTAATAATATTTTATTTTTAAAACAATGGCAACACTAGCTCTTCTCTCTTGAAATCTGGAAGGCCTAAACTGTCCTATTAAACGTTCCAGCTGTCTTGATATCCTAGCAACAAACCATGTTGATATAGCAACGCTCCAAGAAACACACCTGCTCCAAAAGGACTCACATAGAACAGAAAACAATTTGTACAAACTGTCCGCTTTTTCCATCAGCCCCAAACAAAACTAAAGGTGTAATCATAATGATACATAAGAAACTAAAAATTACCATCTTGGGTAAAGGCGAAGACCAAGAAGGTAGAATCACTTTCCTTAAATGTATCCATAATGGAAAGAAAATTGTATATGCGGTCTGTTAGAATGAACTGAATTCCATCTGGTTATTGGGACAGACATGAATGCAATTTTGGACGTGTGGGAAAAAGCTAATAAGACTAACTACAATTCACATGCAACCAAGGCTCTCCAGCATATACTCTCTGATTATAGGCTAAAGCCCCCCATCTATATCTATCTATCTATCTATCTATCTAGACTTTTGTTACTTTCTTTGCTTTCAGGCCCATGGGGAAGTGATGGTATAGGGTGGAGGGGTCTCTGGTCATTGTGGGGGGAGGGCGTGGGGATTGGGGGGAATGTAAGGGGAGACTCAGGGGATGGATGGGTGGGAGGGGGACTGATAAGCAACCTCTGTTGCTGGGTGGGATGGGAAGGGTTGGGAGGCATGCTTTCTTCAGGTCGGGTCGGGTGGGGGGTGAGGGGCTAGGCGGGGTAGGAAACTTGGTTTTCAGGTGCGGAGGGAGGATGCAGGCAGGTGGATGGGGACAGGGGGGGAATGGGTTGGGGTTATCTTTGTATGTATTTCTTTGATTGTTCCTGTAACCCCTCCCCTCTAAAAAAGATGACAAAACGAAATGAAAAATGAGTCACAAAAAAAGAAAAAAGGGGAGAAAGATGCTAAAATGTGTCTGCATTGATACAGTTCTGAGAGTCAAGTACCCAACCATTTGAGAGTCATTGTTCATTGTTGTCATTACTGCTGCCTGGTCCCATACATTCTTAACTGACTTACCTGGTCAGACAAAAGTGAAATAAAATCATGATTTAATCAATTACCATCTCCCAGAAGTAGATGGCCATCTCGCTGCGGTTCTGCAGCACAGCCCAGATAAACAGAGAGGCCCAGGGATACACACAGCGCTGCTCCCTGTACGGACAATCCCCCAGCAACAACTTATTCACTTGCTGAGAGGGGAGAGAGTAAATACAGCTTGGTTAGTATAACCAGTAATAAAGTGGTATCACCTTAGCAGCGTTGATAATTCAACTATATTGGTGGAGTCTACAGGCCTAGTAAGTAGTAAGTAGGCCAAGTTAGTACACATCACTGGACCTTGTCATTGAGAACAGATGTATTTGTAATTAATGTGCCCTGGTAGTGCACTATACACTTAGAAAAAAGGGTTAAAAAAATCCAATAAAAAATGTGTCACATGCACCGAATATAACGGGTATAAACTTTACCATGAAATGCTTACTTATGAGCCCTTCTGTACAACTGACTAGGTATCCCACTTTCCATTTAATTTCACTTCCCAATGACACAGTGTTTTAAAAAATGTATATGGAAATTTAAAAAATAAGACCAGGAATAAAATACACAAACATGAAGCTATATACAGGCAGTACAAGTACCATTTCACTGTGTAGGGGTACCAGGTATGTGTGGTAGATATGTACATGAAGGCAGGAGAAAGTGACTAGGTATCAGGATAGATGATAATAAGAGTAAAATAAAGAACAGAGTAGCAGTAGCATATAATGAGTGTGAAAGTATGTGTGTGTGGCGTCACTATGCGCATGTGTGTGAGGGGGATGTGTGTGTGTTTGTGTGAGAGTGTCAGTGTAGTGTGTGTGAGTGTATATACAGTATGGTGTATATACACAGTGTACAAAACATTAATAACACCTTCCTAATATTCAGTTGCACCCCCTTTTGCCCTCAGAACAGCCTCAATTCGTTTGGGCATGAACTACAAGGTGTCGAAAGCGATCCACAGGGATGCTGGCCCATGTTGACTCCAATTCTTCCCACAGTTGTGTCAAGTTGGCTGGATGTCCTTTGGGTGGTGGACCATTCTTGACACACACAGGAAACTGTTAAGCGTGATAAAACCATCAGCATTGCAGTTCTTGACACACTCAAACCAGTGCACTTGGCACCTACTACCATACCCCGTTCAAAGCCACTTAAATATTTTGTCTTGCACATTCACCCTCTGAATGGCCCACATACACAGTCCATGTCTCAATTGTCTTAAGGCTTAAAAATCCTTCTTTAACCTGTCTCCTGCCCTTCATCTACACTGATTAAAGTGGATTTAACAAGTGACGTCAATAAGTGATCATAGCTTTCACCTGGATTCACCTGGTCAGTCTATGTTATGGAACACAGCAGGGGTTGGAACCGGTTCAGGGAACAGAACAACATTTTTCAAGCAACAGAAACAGAGCCTGGAACAACAGTGATCCACACTGTTCCAGAACAGAACCGTTATTTTAAAAGCATGGGAACCGGTTAATATCTCTTTTACGTTCCAGGCATTTTTTCTAGTTCCACAAAAAAACACTACAAAGCGCCTATGCAAAACCCCCACTCTGTCACTCAGAAACGTATTCCAGTGACTGCATGCAAGCTGAAAATCTTTGTCAGTGTGTGCGCGCGCGTTTAGGCTACCTGCCCCTCCCCCATCCGAAGCATAGGCTACTGTACAAACATTTCAATCGTGATTCAGAAGATAGGGAAAGAGATTTTAAATTTGCTAGAGAAGAATGGATTAACGTCTTCAATGCTAGTTAAGGATATTATAGGCCTAGTTATCACGTTTCACGTTGAATTTACTACAGTGAGGGAAAAATGTATTTGATCCCCTGCTGATTTTGTACGTTTGCCCACTGACAAAGACATGATCAGTCTATCATTTTAATGGTAGGTTTATTTGAACAGTGAGAGACAAAATAACAACAAAAAAATGCAGAAAAACGCATGTCAAAAATGTTATAAATTGATTTGCATTTTAATGAGGGAAATAAGTATTTGACCCCTCTGAAAAACATGACTTAGTACTTGGTGGCAAAACCCTTGTTGGCAATCACAGAGGTCAGACATTTCTTGTAGTTGGCCACTAGGTTTGCACACATCTCAGGAGGGATTTTGTACCACTCTTTGCAGATCTTCTCCAAGTCATTACGGTTTCAAGGCTGACGTTTGGCAACTCGAACCTTCAGCTCCCTCCACAGATTTTCTATGGGATTTAGGTCTGGAGACTGGCTAAGCCACTCCAGGACCTTAATGTGCTTCTTCTTGAGCCACTCCTTTGTTGCCTTGGCCGTGTGTTTTGGGTCATTGTCATGCTGGAAAACCCATCCACGACCCATTTTCAACGCCCTGGCTGAGGGAAGGAGGATCTCACCCAAGGTTTGACGGTACATGGCCCTGTCCATCGTCCCTTTGATGCTGTGAAGTTGTCCTGTCCCCTTAGCAGAAAAACACCCCAAAGCATAATGTTTCCACCTCCATGTTTGACGGTGGGGATGGTGTTCTTGGGGTCATAGGCAGCATTCCTCCTCCTCCTCCAAACACGGCGAGTTGAGTTGATGCCAAAGAGCTCCATTTTGGTCTCATCTGACCACAACACTTTCACCCAGTTCTCCTCTGAATCATTCAGATGTTCATTGGCAAACTTCAGACGGCACTGTATATGTGCTTTCTTGAGCAGGGGGACATTGCGGGCACTGCAGGATTTCAGTCCTTCACCGCGTAGTGTGTTACCAATTGTTTTCTTGGTGACTATGGTCCCAGCTGCCTTGAGATCATTGACAAGATCCTCCCGTGTAGTTCTGGGCTGATTCCTCACCGTTCTCATAATCATTGCAACTCCACGAGGTGAGATCTTGCATGGAGCCCCAGGCAGAGGGAGATTGACAGTTATTTTGTGTTTCTTCCATTTGCGAATAATCGCACCAACTGTTGTCACCTTCTCACCAAGCTGCTTGGCGATGGTCTTGTAGCCCATTCCAGCTTTGTGTAGGTCTACAACTTGTCCCTGACATCCTTGGAGAGCTCTTTGGTCTTGGCCATGGTGGAGAGTTTGGAATCTGATTGATTGATTGCTTCTGTGGACAGGTGTCTTTTATACAGGTAACAAGCTGAGATTAGGAGCGCTCACTTTAAGAGTGTGCTCCTAATCTCAGCTCGTTACCTGTATAAAAGACACCTGGGAGCCAGAAATCTTTCTAATTGAGAGGGGGGCAAATACTTATTTCCCTCATTAAAATGCAAATCAATTTATAACATTTTTGACATGCATTTTTCTGGATTTTTCTGTTGTTATTCTGTCTCTCACTGTTCAAATAAACCTACCATTAAAATTATAGACTGATCATTTCTTTGTCAGTGGGCAAATTTACAAAATCAGCAGGGGATTAAATACTTTTTTCCCTTACTGTAACTAAAAAAAGGTAAGATGTGTTTTTACATTTTAATTCTGGTGCCACTCTGCACACACAGGCTTGTTAGCTAGCTAGCTCCAGCCTGTTAGCTAGCTAGCTCAAGCCTGTTAGCTAGCTAGCTCAAAGGACAATAAAAGTTCCTCCATAGGAGCCGCTCATACTAGGTATAATTCTGTGAACCTAATTCAGATAATGCATGTCATAACAAGATGCCCAGCGCTTCAAGCCTCCTCCTCAACACTCTCTCGCTTTCTCCCCACCCACAAAATGTCAGTCTCATCTTGCGCCATAGGCTACGCTTGTCTGTCCATCACGCATGTAAACAAATAGCTTGCCTGCTCTATCCGCACTGATTGGTAATTTAATGAGCTAAATGTAAAAAAGGTTGATTTTACAGGTTAAAAAAGGAACAGAAAGGAATTATATAAACTTTTTTTTAGTTCAAACCGGTTCAGAACTTTCTTTTGCTGGTCGGAACAGTGGAACGGAACGATTGAAACATATTTTTGGTTCCTACCCCTGCTAAATAGTATTGTGAGTGTGCATAGAGTGAGTGCAAGATAGGGTCAATACAGATAGCTAATGAAATGGTTACCCAGACTATTTAGCAGTCTTGTGGCCATTTAGCAGTCTTATGGCTTGGGGGTAGAAGCTGTCTCGGAGCCTGTTGGTCTGAGAGCCGATTCTTCGGTATTGTTTGCCTGACGTTAGTAGAGTAAACAGTCTATGGCTTGAGTGGCTGAAGTCTTTGGCAATTTTTCGTGCCTTTCTCTGACAGCGCCTGATATTAGAGGTCCTGGATGGCAGGGAGCTCGGCCCAAAAAATGTACTGGGCTGTCCGCACCACCCTCTATATAATGCTTTGGGGTTGAGGGCAAGCATTTGCCATACATTTACATTTTAGTCATTTAGCAGACGCTCTTATCCAGAGCGACTTATAGGAGCAATTCGGGTTAAGTGCCTTGCTCAAGGGCACATCGACAGATTTTTCACCTAGTCGGCTCGGGGATTAGAACCAGCGACCTTTCGGTTACTGGCACAACGCTCTTAACCACTAAGCTACCTCCCGCACCATACCAAGCGATGTTGCAGCCAGTCAAGATGCTCTAGATGCTTCAGCTGTAGAACCTTTTGGCCCATGCCAAATCTTTTCAGCCTCCTGAAGGGGAAGAGGCTCTGTCGTGCCCTCTTCACGACTGTGCAGGTGTGTGGACCACGTTACGTCCTTAGTGATGTGGACGCCAAGGAATTTTAAGCTCTCAACCCGCTCCACTATAGCCCTGCCAGACGTCTTTTTCCTGTAGTCCATGATCAGCTCCTTGGTCTTGGGACGTTGAGGGAGTGGCTGTTGTCCTGGCACCACACTGCCAATTCTCTGATGATGGTGTTGGAATCGTGTGTGGCCACACAGTCATGGGGGAACATGAAGTACAGGAAGGGGCTAAGCACAAACCCCTGAGGGGCCCCCGTGTTGAGGGTCAGTGTGACGGAGGTGTAGTTGTTGCCTAACCTCACCACCTTGGGCCGACCTGTCAGGAAGTCCAGTTGCAGAGGGAGGCATTCAGTCCCAGGGTCCCGAGCTTGATGATGAGCTTGGAGGGGACTATGGTGTTGGACGCCGAACTGTAGTCTAGGAACAGCATTCTCACATAGTTATTTACCCTCTTGTCCAGGTGAGAGAGAGCAGTGTGAAGTGCAATTGAGATTGCATCATCTGTGGATCTGTTGGGGCGGTATGCAAATTAGAGTGGGTCCAGGGTTTCTGGGACGATGGTGTTGACGTGTGTCATGACCAGCCTTTCAAAGCACTTCATAATTACAGATGCAAGCCAGCATAATGTGATTTGCAGGCCTAATGTGGCCTGTAAACCAGGAGCTTCAGACCACTGTGTTAGGGTATAACTAGGCCCTCAAAGTAAGGCATTATGATATACAGTATGTCATGTATTGTGATAAAAGAGGTTAATTTAAAGACTAATAAAGCTGTTAGAACCTTTTCATAGCGGGTTATACGATGAACCGTTCAAAGATAAAAGGTTTCTCGGTAGAACCCTTCATAGAGGGTTATAGGAAGAACCTTCCCACTGGGCAAAAAGTGGTTGAATCAACATTGTTTCCACATCATTTCAACAAAACAATTATATGTGATGACATTGAATCAAATGGGAAAAACTGATTGGATTTGCAAAAAGTCATCAACGTAAGGGAATTTCGTATTCTTTTCACCCAACTTCTAACCTAAATCCAATGTCATGGTGACATTTGTTCTTGATTTCACGTTGAATTCAAGTTAGTTGACAACTCAACCAAATGTAAATCAAAAATAGACGTTGAACTGATGTCTGTGCCCAGTGGGTTTAGACGATAAAAGGGTTCTTGGTAGAACCATTTATAGAGGGTTCTAGATATAACCAAAAAGTGTTCCCATATGGAGACTGTCACGGTTAACTAAGCCAGAACCCAGAAGCAGACCAGGACACGGTACGTGAGACAAAGGTGAGTGTTTATTAATAGAGTCCGAGTGAAGCTGAATAATCCAGGGAACAGAGCGGGTGGCGTGGATGGGTTGTTGAGGGTGCAGTGGTTGGTCCGGTACTGGCTCGGCAGCCGCCGACCATCAGGCAGAGGTTGGGTGAAGGTTCCGGGTGAGAGACTGCAGACAGAACAAAACGGAGGTCAGTACACAGCAAGTCAAAAAAGGTGCAAAACAACAAAACTAACACTACTGGCTCAGAGACTGATACGCTGACAACATACTGTTCATGGCTAACGATCCGGCAGGAACTGGATGTTGGGCCAGAGCCTAAGAAGGGTGATGATCAGGACCAGGTGTGCAGATTGCTGATGGGATGCAGGTGCGGAAAACCAGAGCGCTCCCGGAGCGTTCCCGAACCCTCGGGAAACTGGAGAATACGAGCAGGAACACTAGTCACCAGACAGGACCCGACTCAGACAGCCGGGATCGTCACAGTACCCCCCTCCGACGAACGCCACCGGGCGGACTTCCCGGAGCGCCAGGATGGAGGCGGTAGAAGTCACTGATGAGGTCTGCGTCTAGGACCTGTCGCCGCGGAATCCAACTCCTCTCTTCAGGGCCATACCCCTCCCAGTCCACGAGATACTGGAAACCCCGGCCCCGCCGTCTGGAATCCATGATGCGACGCACCGTGTAGGCAGGACCACCTCCGATCATCCGAGGAGGAGGAGGAGGAGGCGGAGGAGGCAACAGAGGACTGAGGAAGACAGGCTTGAGGCAGGAGACATGAAAGGTGGGATGGACTCTGAGCGTCCTCGGTAGTTTGAGTCGAACTGCCACTGGATTGATCACCTTCTCCACCACAAACGGACCAATGAACTTCGGTAACAACTTCCTAGACTCAGTCCGTAACGGAAGATCCCGTGTGGCCAACCAAACCCTATCTCCGATGGTATAGGTGGGAGCGGGAATCCGGCGACGATTCGCCTGGAGCTGATACCGGTCCGAAACTCTAAGGAGTGCCTTTCTGGCCCGATGCCAGGTCCGGTGGCAACGCCGAATATGGGCCTGAACAGAAGGCACTGAGAGCTCCTTCTCCTGAGAAGGAAACAGGGGAGGTTGGTAGCCATACAGGCACTGGAAGGGAGACATCCCAGTGGCAGATGTAGGAAGAGTATTGTGGGCATACTCAACCCAAGGCAACTGAGAGACCCAGGAGGTGGGGTTGGAAGAGACCAGACAGCGTAGCGTTGATTCCATCTTCTGGTTGGCTCTCTCCGCCTGACCATTGGATTGGGGGTGAAAACCAGATGTGAGACTGACCGTAGCTCCAATGGCCAAACAGAAGGACTTCCAGACAGCAGAGGTAAACTGAGGGCCACGGTCGGAAACGATATCACTGGGCAAACCGTGGACCCTGAAAACCTCCCCTAACCAGGATCTCGGACGTCTCCGAGGCAGAGGGAAGCTTGGCAATGGGCACAAAGTGGGCGAACTTGCTGAATCTGTCCACGATAGTCAGAACGACCGTGTTCCCCTCAGAAGCGGGCAACCCCGTGACGAAGTCCAGGGCCAGGTGCGACCATGGTCGCGGGGAATAGGAAGGGGGGTGAAGTAGTCCAGAGCTGGGCCGATTGGTACTCTTATTCTGCGCACACACTGGACAGGCAGCAACAAAACCCCGAGTATCCTCGGCCATGGCAGGCCACCAAAAACGTCTGCGAAGAAACGCCATAGTCCGAGCCACGCCAGGGTGACAAGCCATCTTGCTGGCGTGGGACCATTTGAGGACAGCAGGACGAACCGACTCAGGCACAAACAACCGACCGGGTGGACCGTTACCGGGACCGGGCTGAGTCCGAAGGGCCGCCAGCACCTCCTCCTCAATCTTCCACATAACTGCTCCCACGACGCAGTTCCGGGGGAGGATTGTCTCGGTCTTGGACCCACTCTCCTCCGTCTTGGAGAACATCCGGGACAAGGCGTCCGCCTTGCCGTTCTTAGATCCAGGTCGGAACGTCAGGGCAAACTTGAATCGTCCGAAAACAACGCCCACCTGGCCTGACGGGAGTTGAGACGTTTAGCCGATTGCACGTAAGCAAGATTCTTGTGGTCCGTCCAGACAATAAACGGTTGCTCCGCCCCCTCAACCAGTGGCGCCACTCCTCCAAGGCAAGTTTCACCGCGAGAAGCTCCCGGTTACCCACATCGTAATTCCTCTCCGCAGGCGAAAGGCGGCGAGAGTAGTAGGCGCAGGGATGGAGTTTACTGTCCGTGGAGCATCGCTGCGACAGGATGGCGCCAACTCCCACATCAGACGCGTCCACTTCAACGACGAACTGACGGGCCGTGTCCGGTTGAGAGAGAATCGGTGCGTTGGTGAATCGCCTCTTCAAATCCAGAAACGCTCGATCCGCCTCCGGATTCCACTTGAAGGTCCTGATGCTGGAAGTCAAGGCAGTTAACGGAGCGGCCACACGGCTGTAATCCCGGATGAATCTGCGGTAGAAATTCGCAAACCCCAAAAATCTCTGGAGCTGCAATCTCGTACCGGGCTGGGCCCATTCCAGAACCGCTCTAACCTTCTCCTGGTCCATCCTAATCTCTCCCCTGGAGATGATGTACCCGAGAAAGGATGTCGTGTGGGCGTGAAACTCGCACTTCTCGGCCTTCACAAACAGGCGATTCTCCAACAATCGCTGCAGAACCTGCCGGACATGCTGGACGTGGTCGGAAGGTTCCTTCGAGAAGATCAGAATGTCATCCAGGTAAACAAACACAAAGAGACCGATCATATCTCTCAGGACGTCGTTCACCATACTCTGGAATACCGCTGGAGCATTGGTCAGTCCAAACGGCATCACCTGATACTCGAAGTGACCCATCGGTGTATTGAAACCCGTCAACCACTCGTCCCCCTCTCTGATCCGGACCAGGTGATACGCATTGCGTAGGTCTAGCTTGGTGAACACCGTAGCACCCTGTAAGGAGTCGAAGGCAGAACTCATCAAGGGCAGGGGATACTTGTTCTTGACCGTGATGTCATTCAACCCCCGATAATCAATACACGGTCGAAGAGAGCCATCCTTCTTACCCACAAAGAAGAATCCTGCCCCCCAGGGGTGATGACGAGGGACCGAACGAGACCAGCAGCTAGGGACTCCTTGATGTAGGTCTCCAACGCCTCACGTTCAGGTCGGGAGATACTGTATAACCTTCCCTTGGGGTAGACAGCTCCAGGGACCAGGTTGATGGCACAATCATATGGTCGGTGGGGAGGGAGTGACAGAGCCTTCTGCTTACTGAAAACTTCCCCCAAATCGTGATATGTCTCGGGAACCAGGGACAAATCTGGGGGTTTAGCCTCAATCACCTGACTGGGAACCGAATGGGGGCAGGCAGTCTTGAGACAGTTAGCATGACAATCAAGGCTCCAACTCGTTACCTTGCCCGTCACCCAATCGAACGTGGGATTGTGTTCCTTCAGCCAGGGGTATCCAAGGACCAGAGGAACATGGGAAGACGGCAGAATGAAGAATGAAATCATCTCAGAATGATTCCCCGACAACCGCATCTTAACCGGTTCAGTCCTCATCGTGATACGTGCCAGACTACTGCCGTTCAGAGTGGTAGCTTCAATGGCTTCCGGCAATTGCTCCTTGGAAAGCCCCAGCTGTTCCACCAACTCGGCATCTAGAAAGCTTCCATCGGCACCTGAATCGATAAAAGCGTTAATCGCTAAGCTCTGATTCCTGTTCATAAGGGTAGCCGGGAAACGGGGTCTGACAGAGGTATTGAGAGGTCGAAACTGGCTCGCTAAAAGTCCTCCCAACTTTAGCGAGCCGCGCAGTTTGACGACCCGACTGGATCCTGAGAAGCTGATCGGTTGGACGGAACCCATTGCTTCTCCCTCCTTCGCTCTCGGACTCGATTATCCACCCGAATAGACAAAGCTACCAAGCTGTCCAGGTCACTAGGCTCCGGATAGGAGATCAACTCATCCTTGAGCTGCTCCGACAGACCCTGGTAAAAGGCCGCTTGCAGAGACTCCTCGTTCCACCCACTCTCCACAGCCAACGTCTTGAACTCGATCACGAAGTCGGCCACGCTGCGAGTTCCTTGGCGAAGCGAAACAGGCGCCTAGCTGCGTCCCTCCCTCGGACGGAATGGTCGAAGAGCTTCCTCATCTCGGCCGTGAACCCCTGGTATGAAGCCATGCAGGGATCCTGTCGTTCCCCAAACGGCTGAAGCCCACTCCAGCGCTCGACCACGCAGCAACTCAATCACAAAGGCTATCCTAGCCTTGTCTGTGGCATAAGAGTAGGGCTGTAGATCGAACACTAGTCCACACTGCATAAGGAAGGAACGGCATCTTCCCAGCTCTCCCTCATACTTATCCGGCGTCGGAACCTTGGGCTCACGGATGGACACAGCTTCAGAAGCGGCAGGCGAGATGGGTGAAACCGGTAGTGGATCCTCCACCGGACACTTGCGTTGGTTCTGGACCTCCGTCAGACCGGTAGAAAGGTTCCGAACTGACAACGCGATCTCCTGTAGTACCGTGCTATGATGGCCCAACATCTTCTCCTGCTGGGTAATAGCATGGCGAACAGAGTCCAGGTCCGCTGGGTTCATTACTGGCCGGATCGTTCTGTCACGGTTAACTAAGCCAGAACCCAGAAGCAGACCAGGACACGGTACGTGAGACAAAGGTGAGTGTTTATTAATAGAGTCCGAGTGAAGCTGAATAATCCAGGGAACAGAGCGGGTGGCGTGGATGGGTTGTTGAGGGTGCAGTGGTTGGTCCGGTACTGGCTCGGCAGCCGCCGACCATCAGGCAGAGGTTGGGTGAAGGTTCCGGGTGAGAGACTGCAGACAGAACAAAACGGAGGTCAGTACACAGCAAGTCAAAAAAGGTGCAAAACAACAAAACTAACACTACTGGCTCAGAGACTGATACGCTGACAACATACTGTTCATGGCTAACGATCCGGCAGGAACTGGATGTTGGGCCAGAGCCTAAGAAGGGTGATGATCAGGACCAGGTGTGCAGATTGCTGATGGGATGCAGGTGCGGAAAACCAGAGCGCTCCCCGGAGCGTTCCCGAACCCTCGGGAAACTGGAGAATACGAGCAGGAACACTAGTCACCAGACAGGACCCGACTCAGACAGCCGGGATCGTCACAGAGACAAGCCGAAGAACCCTATTTGGTTCTACTTAGCAACTTTTTTTTCTAAGAGTGTATAGGGGAGAGAGTGCTATTTGGAACGCAGCTATGGCAGTCACTACCTTCAGTGTTCTCCAGGTGCTGATGCGCTTGTCCAAACCCAGAGGACTGTAGTAGAAGGGCTGACACACATCTCCCAGGATGTCCCATAGTAACCGTGACACCTGGAGGGAGAGGCGAGAGGAAGTCACATATAACTGAGAACAGAACACCTAAATTAGACTAAATGCGCCTCAACTCCACACACAGCGAATGACCCCATACCTCCCCTTTCACACCTCCTATTTTACCAATTTACCATGCCATTTCTCAATAAATACCTAGTCGTTTCTGTACCATAAAATAAAGTGCAACCCCTCCTCACCTCATACAAGCTGAGCTCTTTGGCAGAGGAGGGTCCTGATATGGGGCTCATAGGATTCTGGGGGCTCTTGAGGGGCGTGGGCTCGTCCGGAGAGCAGGGGACAGTGGGCAGGGATCTGGCCAGGCTCTGCCTCTCTGTGAGGCGTCGCTGGAGAAGCGTGTAGGCCAGAGAGCTGTTGGACAGCGAGCGGTACAGGCCCTCCAGACGCTGGTAGTTCAGGTAGTCCAGGATGTTGAGGCCGTTCTCGTTGAAAAGACGTACAAACTGGGGCTTGTTGTTGATCAGGGCATCCGTCATGGAGTCCTCCAGGTCCTCGTACTGCGGGAGGATGTTTTTATAAACATATCTATCTATCTGTCTGTCAAAAGTGAAATAATACCATCCTACCGAGTGAGAAAATAAAGCAACACTTCACAAATTGGAAGTAGTTGTGATTTCCAACTTCCCTTCACCAGCTTATCTTCTCTGTATTGTTCCAATTTCCAATTCGTGAAGCCGTTCCTTATTTTCCTCATGTTATCAGATACAGAGAAGTTGTGTCTGTCATTTTGAATAGAATAAATGCACTGTCAACTAAATAACATTAAAAAAGTAAATAAATGGCGTTAAACAGTGGCGTCAGAAGTGAGGAGCAGCTCACCCTCCATTGGATGTCTCCATTGAAGAGTTCACTGTTAGCGATGTCCACCCTGTTCCAGGCTACTGCAAGCTTCAGCTCCTCTGTGTACTCACTGGCATCGCTGGACACACGTTTACTGGCTGACAGAAAATTACATAGAATGAATGAATAGCTTGACCAGGATCATGTTCAACATATCTGTCAACAGATAGCAAACACACAACTCACGCACACCTACCTCTGACCAGAGCCTTCAGTAGCACTGTGTCAAAATCATCAGGACTGTCCTGCTCCCCGTGGAACACTGAGATCAGATCTCTGTTCTGATAGATACTCAGAGCCTGGGGAAAGAAAGAGCGAAAACAAAGGAGAGTGAAAGAGGAGAGAGCGAAACAGAGAGAGGGGAGAGACAGAGAGACAGGAGAGCGAGACAGAGAGGGGAGAGAGAGAGAGACAGACAGAGAGAGGGGAGAGAGAGAGAGAGACAGACAGAGGGGAGAGAGAGAGAGAGAGAGACAGACAGAGAGAGACAGACAGAGAGGGGAGAGAGAGAGAGACAGACAGAGAGAGGGGAGAGAGAGAGACAGACAGAGAGAGGGGAGAGAGAGAGACAGACAGAGAGAGGGGAGAGAGACAGACAGAGAGAGGGGAGAGAGACAGACAGAGAGAGGGGAGAGAGACAGACAGAGAGAGGGGAGAGAGACAGACAGAGAGAGGGGAGAGAGACAGACAGAGAGAGGGGAGAGAGACAGACAGAGAGAGGGGAGAGAGACAAGACAGAGAGAGGGGAGAGAGACAGACAGAGAGAGGGGAGAGAGACAGACAGAGAGAGGGGAGAGAGAGACAGAGAGACAGAAAAACAAAGGAGAGAGGGAGAGAAAGAGAGAAATAAGCAGTATGATGAAGTTCTCACTCACTCACACACACCCACCCCACCCCTTCCACACGCACCCTGTCCACAAGCTTCTCCCGGTCTGCCTCGGCAGGGAAGTGCCTCCTGACCCTCTCACGGGTCCTTTCGCGCAGCTCCACGCTGGGGCTCTTGCTCCCCTCACCCTCTGGCGGGGGAGAGGTGCAGCTCATGGGCACATCTGACAGGGCATCCAGCAGCTCACAGATAAGGTCTGCCGCTGGACCAGAACCATTCAACACCAGCCAGGGAGTAGCCTTCCTCAGAGAGAGATCCACCCTCTGGGGGGAGGGAGGGAGAGAGTGTTTGGTGGGAGAAGGGAATGTTCTGGACATGGACAGTAAAGTTAAAAGTGATGATAGTGATGTTATAATGGCTTACCTTCAGCATGGCAGCTTCCCCTGAGATGAGCATACACAGCACAGGGATCTCTATACTGCCACTACCTGGAAGATAACAGGTACAGGGAAGGGGAGGATGGGAGAAATCCATCAAATTACGTTTTTAGTCATGAGTCATTGATCAGATGTCATTGTGAATGTCCATCATATTAATTTCAATGTGTGAATGTTTCATAAGAATGTCCACAAGCATTGTGGGTTTAGAACGGTTAGGTATACGTATTCCTTATTAAAAAATATATATGTAAAAAATTGGAACACTTCACGATAGTGCGTGTCATCCTTGCGCATGGAGACCATGCTAATCTTCTCTGTATCAATCCAATTTAAATATGTGCCCCGACGGATTGGTCACAAAAGAGAAGGAGATTTCCTTGCATTTATACATTGTAAAAAAAGCCAACTTAACCAAAAGCGTTATTATGTGAGTTGAGTGGACTTCAAATGGACAAGAATTTGAGCTAATAAAGATTGTTTACTCAACAAACTCTGTTCGAAGTGAGCTGCATTTGAAAAAGTTTGAGTAAAATTTCAAATTCATGTTTGCCTATACTGTATGTTGGTTCAGCTATATGCCCAAATGTTGGACAAACTCAAAATCCTATAGCAGCTGTTTGCCTTACAATTGTACGTTGAATCAACAAACTCGAAGTGAGACGAATTTGAACAAGCTTGTTGAGTAAAATTACAAATGTATGTTTGCTCAAAACCACGCCCATCATTATCATACAGTGTCTCCCAGCATGCTCTATCGCAGGTTGATTTTCAGATTTGTTTTATTTCAATACCTGTGTTTTTGCATGTACATTGATTGGTTAATTACACAAACATTTAAAAAAAATAATCTAAACTAACCCAATCTGTTAGTAATTGGACTTTCTGCACCTGTTACCGAGATGGCTGTTCCAGTTTATATGATTTAGGTAGTCTCAATACATTTTCCTTGCCCTGGCTGTCATTCTCAATGCGGGTGATTCAAAGTACCAATTGTTGGATAGTCTCACTCTGGCCGGAATTGCACATCATGTGGCCTGTCTGGTCCAATGGTTAAATCCCCGGACCCCGGCACACATGCACAGCCTAGGCTACCAGAGTCGGCATGGGTTCGAGTCCATTGTCATGGGGCATTCCGAGTATTTCATGTGAGCCGCAGTATTTGGCTCTGTTTATGTAAAAGAGCCGCATCATTTGGCTCCAAATGGCTCTTCATTCAAAATGCTTGAAAATCTGAAAAAATGCACACATCTGAAATGTAAAGCCAAAAAAGTAGGCTACCATTATGTCAGATCATGATATGCATGTTCAAATAGCTACATTTTTACCTGGCCAAATTATTAGACCGCCTGAAGAAAAAATATAATAATAATAATAATAATAATAATAATAATAATAATAATAATAATAATGCTCACTGCAAAAATGATGGACCAGAACGATGTGCTCCCCCACTATTTATTGTTTCTGCAGTGATGATTCACCATCTTCAGACAATGATTGTGTAACTTATTTGCAGATAATTGTTGTTTGAAGATCAAAAAGCTGTAGTAGCAGTACGCAAATCAGAGAGCCAATTGAACGTCTCTTTAACCAATGCGATTCAGTTCCCAACGTTCACAAAAAAGAGCTGTTCAAAAATAGCCTTTCGTTCGCGAACGACCCATCCCTAATCTCTCCTACCTTTCCTGTCTCCTCTTCACTGTCTGATCTCAATAAAAACATAATCCCCCCATACCCCCAAAAAGGAAGTACACATCACTTTGCAAGCCAGCATAATGTGACTTGCAGGCTTGATGTAGCATGTAAATCAGGAGTTTCAGACCACTGCGTTAGGGTGTAACTGGGCCTTCAAAGAAAGGCCTTATGATTACATGGGGAAATACGCTAATAAGGTAGAATAAATTCCAAGTTGAGTTAATATATAAATAAACTAGAAAATGTATGTTGGTTCAGTTATATGCCCAAATGTTGAGCAAACACAATCCTATTGCAGCTAGTTGCCTTACAATTGTATGATGAATCAACATCTGGGTTTTTTCCAGTGTAGTCATGATGTCAACAACAGAAACTCCCATTGGTTGCTCACCAGATGAGTTCAACTTTGGATGAACTGTCAAACATTGTTAGTCTTTCTTTCTGAAATATATAAATAATCCACGGAATATAATCAATACAAAAGCGTTACACGAGCATCACTGAGTTATATAGTCTATATCATATCGCAAAGGACATTGGGTGTGAAATGTAGGTGAAAACTCGTACTTGAACGTTATGAGAATTAAATCAAGTTTTATAATTGTAAATACGTGGGAATAGGATAGGGTCTTTAGATGGCAGATAATGACCACTCCACAGACAGCATAACTTTGGCTTACCGTAACCTCACACTAGCATGCTGAAATCTGTGCACAAGAAACATGATTGGTGATAAGAAAAGTCACACTGTCGATCTGAACTTGTACACCTTCAATGAGCGGCTTGAACATACTGCACTTCACCTGTACACCTGTAATGCATTTTATAAACTTTTAGGAGATGGGCGCTAGTCTTAACAGTATGTGTGTGTCTTTGCGTATGTGTGTACTGTGTCTCACCCCATATGCCGGTGCGCTGGTGGGAGATGTAGTCTTCCATCTTGGACCTGAAGGCCGTTTCCTCTCCCCGCCGGCCTACACTACCATCATCCACCAGCAGGAAGGCCTGGTAGTTATTATCCAGGCAGCACGAGTCACGGGACGTGTTCTGGACATAATACCTCGCTGGGAAACTACCCTGAGAGAGGGGGAGGAGGGGAGAGGAGAAACAGAGAAAGAGAGGGGGGTATAAAGAGAGGGGGGAGGGGGAGAGACGGAGAGAGCAAGGGTAGAGAAGGGGCTCAGTCAAGGTAGAGAAAAGAAAGGAGGGGAGAGAGAAAAAGCGAGAGAGAGAGAGAGAGAGAAAGAGAGGTCATTGTGATCACCATCCATTGTGTATTACAATGTCCTTGTTGTTACTAATTATATTTTCTGTGGTTTTGCTTTGCTGAGTGAGAGAGGGTGAGAAGCAAAGAGGGGAGAGATGAAGGAAAGTGAAGGACATTCTTTATTTGTATACAGTGTCCAGTAGTGTGTTCCTGTGCCTTCTTACGTGCGTGTCTGTGCATGTTTCATTCTGTATACGTTGAACATTGTGTGTGTGTGGTCATGACGTGTGTGTGCATTCGTGTGTGTAAGTGTGTTTGTGTCTCTGAGCTCGCATGTGTGTGTGTGTGTGTACCTGTGCATTAACTAGCTGCTCTCTGTTATGCACCATCCCCCAGGGGGCCACGCCCACAGCAATGACTTTCTTCTGGGAGAGGGAGGACGCTGCCGCAGCATGATCTCTCACTGCCTCCCCAACACAACGACCCACCCCCTCCCTCAGCCCCCCCGTCACTATCCACGCCCCTGGGATAGAGAGAGGAAGTGACAAAGAGAAGAGGAGGGGGAAATGTGGGGAGAGAAGGGGGAGGGGAAGAGATGGATGTGGGGGAGTGAGAGAGAAATGTTTATGACACAGTAAGTGCATACATTTTTTGAATAAGTATGTAATCCCTGTAGGAATTGAACCCACAACATTGGAATAGCAAGCACCACATTCTTACCAACTAAGCAACAAAGGATCATAGACAAACAATATACATACAGATAAGGAACAGGAGCCTGTTGGTTATTAGTCAAGGGCACTGTGAAAATATGTGAGATGCATCCATCCTTTCCTTTAAAAGTTATTTTGTCCATTTAATGGCAGTGAAAGATGATGTCAAATCAATGATTATGTATTGGAATCAGGCCCAGAAAGGGTTATCTTTCAAATACTAAATTTGAATGCTCACTTATGCACTTATATGAAACTATTGTTCTGTATATCCTGTTCCTTCTCTGGATCAGCTGTCATCTGACCTACTGGTTTATGGCTGAACTTGCTTATTTCCCTGCCTTGATTTAATGAACCTGGCCTAGGTGGTCATGTGAACATCTAACCAGTACAGTCAGCATGGCATTGTCCTCCAGAAACCAGTCTCTCCAGTTCCTACGCCAGTCTCCTTCTCAGCTAATTTATTACCTGGTTTACTTAAAAGGCACATCTCCAAAGGAGAACGCTGATGACATCAGGCCAACTCCTTGAATGGCTTACTCCATGAAGTTTGTACTTTTGTCTAAAAAACCTATTTTGCTCAAAACCTTCTTTTTTTTAACCTTTAAGTACATTACTGTATTTATAAGTGGGATATTGTTTTTAAAAGTTCAAAAATAGCTGGAGTGCGTCTTTAAAAGTATACTATGGTGAGTTGAGAAGAGAATCAGAAATACTGTTAGAATGTTTTTCAATTGACTGCCATAGCCCCAATTAAAAAAGTAAACATTGGCTGTTAATTACTTTTTTTTTTTTACATGGTTGGGCTCAGGACAAGTTTCAGATATAAAAATGGGGTCGTGGGCCAAAAAGGTTTGGGAACCCCTGTACTATAGTATTTACTGTACTGTTTTTACAGACTGTAGTACGGTATACTATAGTATTTACTGTAGAGTTTTTGCGGACTGTAGTATGTGCTGTAGTGTTTTTGGGGACATTACTGTAGTATTTACTACAATGTTTTTGTTTTATTATCTTTGACGTAGAAGTAGGGGGCTTTCTCCTTATGGAAACCTACTGGACAAATACTACTCTGAACTGAGTTACAGTTCATATAAAGGAAAACAGTCAATTGAAATAAATTCATTAGTCCTTAATCTATGGATTTCACATGACTGGGAATACAGATATGCATGTCTAGGTCACAGATATCTTTTTTTTAATGTAGGGGCATGGATCAGAAAACCAGTCAGTATCTGGTGTGACCACCATTTGCCTCATGCAGCGTGACACATCTCCTTCGTATACAGTTGATCAGGCTGTTGATTGTGGCATGTGGAATGTTGTCCTACTCCTCTTCATTGGCTGTGAGAAGTTGCTGGATATTGGCGGGAACTGGAACACGCTGTCGTACACGTCGATCCAGAGCATCCCAAATGTGGAAGAACTGGGACATTTTCAGAACTTGCATGGCCATCGAGGGGCTACCAGGATGCTCGACATGGCTGGAGTGGGGAGTATGATGCCTATACGGGGTAAAGCGTAGAGCAGTATATGAGAACGTCCAGCCCTAGAGGTGCATAACCTGATATCGCAAAGAACTACGGGCATTGTGCCTTTTCATGCGATGCGACGTGATCTACGGATGCTTGTCCGCATTTCTCCACTACTCGGGAATGGAGTTTCCAATATCCGTAAAGGGGATTCCCTCTGGACAATAAGTCCACTCCTACATCGAGTACGCCAAGGACATGAGTCGCGCGTAAAGAAAGTTGATGAGTTTCGCTCCACAGAATAATTGGCTTTGCTAGGCTGTGGCGTCTCAAGGAACGAGTGCAGACCTGGCGATTTAATTTGAAGCGCGCCATTTGCTGAATGGGGCTGAATGGCACACAAAAAAACACTAAGGCTCATGGTGAAAGTGGCTGTAACTTGCAAAGGATCATGGTGAAAGTGGCCGTAACTAGCAATGGATCATGGTCGATGTAGTCGTTTTCATCCTGCCTGAGAGAGTCAACCCAACCCAGGACACCAGTGTGTGCCTGTTTGTGTGTGTGTGTCTCACCTGTTCTGTGTGCCGCCTTGACCAGCCCCTGTCTCAGCACCTCCCTGACCCAGGTCTTGACCTTCTCGCACCCCCCACCCCCCACAACAGAAACCACTAGGTTGGGGGAGGGCACCCCCCAGTGGGCCGTCATCAGGCTGTACACGATCTGAGGTGGGGTGTCAAATGACAGACGCAGGAACTGACGAATAGGAAGAGAAGAGGAGAAGAGGGTGGGGAAGGGACAATGAGTATCGCCACACAAAGTTATGACGATCAAGAGGCTTCATAAAGTGCTGCTTGCTAGTTGCTTGTTTTGCCTATATGATGTAGCTAATCGAAAGTGAAGAGATGTCGGTACAGGTGAGAACATTCCGTCTGACTGAGCCAATGTTGTGAGGCCTGGCAGCACTGCTAAAACACTGACTCCTTTGCCATGGTTCCATAGAATGCCAGACAGACGTTCTGCTGTGACAGCCTCATATCTCACCACTGCTAAATCTCTCTGTATTTATGAACAACACTTCACTAGCAATGTACACTCAACCAGACCCGATGTAGATGAGCAAAATATTGAAATGAACTACACTACCGGTCAAAAGTTTTAGAACACCTACTATCTTCTGTATACCCCCTACCTTGTCACAACACAACTGATGGCTCAAACACATTAAGAAGGAAATAAATTCCACAAATTAACTTTTAAGAAGGCACACCTGTTAATTGAAATGTATTCCAGGTGACTACCTCATGAAGCTGGTTGAGAGAATGCCAAGAGTGTGCAAAGCTGTCATCAAGGCAAAGGGTGGCTATTTGAAGAATCTCAAATATAAATTAGATTTTTATTTGTTTAACAGTTTTTTGGTTACTACATGATTCCATATGTGTTATTTCATAGTTTTGATGTCTTCACTATTATTCTAGAATGTAGAAAATAGTAAAAAATAAAGAAAAACCCTTGAATGAGTAAGTGTTCTAAAACTTTTGACCGGTAGTGTACATTCAAATTTTTGTCATTTAGTGTTAATGAATGGCTGTGTGACGTATTCACTTCATAACATATAGCATTGTATAACATCATGAGATTAGCATGAACTCAATCTCTCACTAGGGTCATGTGGTAACATAGCGGAGTCAATTGATGGTTATGAGTAGACGGGCACTAAGCCAGCTACCTAATTCACGAATCAGCCAGCCACCATACAGACAGATGTGTGTGTGTGTGTGTGTGTGTGTGTGTGTGTCCTAGTGTTATTTATACCTTAGTAATACCCTGGGCTGATTGATTGAGTGCTGGACACAGCTGAATAAA
This sequence comes from Coregonus clupeaformis, assembly GCF_020615455.1. Classification (NCBI taxonomy): domain Eukaryota; kingdom Metazoa; phylum Chordata; class Actinopteri; order Salmoniformes; family Salmonidae; genus Coregonus; species Coregonus clupeaformis. The sequence continues at coordinate 89,016 of NW_025534765.1, forward strand.
CACACACCGTCCTCTATGAGGTCATCAACAAGGGCCAGAGGCCAAACCCAGGACACCAATGTTTGTGTTATCTTGCCCTTGCATGAGTGTGTGTATGCGCGCGTGTTTGTAAGTGTATGCACGCACGTGTGTGCATATGTTGGTATGTGCATGCGCTTAAGTGTGTGTGTGTGTTACTCACATGGCTGTGTCTCCTGCCAGCCCCTGCGAATTCCAGCTCTCCGAAGGCGTCGGTGGGGTACTCTGAGGAGTGCTGGGAGCTGTCCCACTGGCTGACGATGGCGGCTCCGAAATAGTCTCCTGTAGCGTTGGAGCCGTGTGTCTCCCGCATGCCCCCGCACTGACACAACAAACCATTGCTGACAGGGAGAGAAAGACACACACACGCACACACACAAACAACATTTGCTTTGCATGGACCAGACACATTTTGCATTGTCACTGTAATGTAACTGTATTGTGTCAGATATTGGGACAACGCATCGACCCAGAGAGAGGCTGTACCTTAAAGAGTCCTCTACGAATGTGGTGCATACTCTCTTCCTGATGATGTTGGGGATCCAGCTCTGGGAGAGAAAGAGTTGATTAAGAGCAACTAACAGGGACTTTATCTCGGCTACAGATGTTGAATTTTATGTGAAACTGGATGTATAGTAGCAATTAGCAAATAGCCAAGTCATCATACACATTGTACGAAAGCATGTGTGAGTGTGTGCGTGTGTGGACTGCATGGACATGATATTGTGCAAGGGCTGCTAGGGATTTAGGGGCCGTCTGAGGGCTTTAACCCCATAAGGTTGATGTCCGCGCCCCCGAGGAAATCTAATTAGAATAATACAAAAAATCCCCATAACAATCTGTCAGTTTTAACTATGTCGCACTTCCGCATGTGTGGTGAAAAGTGACAGAGCTAGAGCGGCGTTTGTCAGACCATGAGACATCCTGAAACTCGGTCTTCTCACAAAATCATTTGTAGTGATCCCTCTATGGAAAGGTGAGACTCTCACGAAAAAATACATGTCGGTTGTTTTGCTCTAGGACACCCACAGGCCTCATCTGAAGGTCCCCCGGAACCAGTTGAAAAAAATGAATGGAAGTACTGTATATATGAAGACTGTTTAGTGCCAAAATAAGGGGTTAAATATATGTAAAATACAGTGGGGGAAAAAAGTATTTAGTCAGCCACCAATTGTGCAAGTTCTCCCACTTAAAAAGATGAGAGAGGCCTGTAATTTTCATCATAGGTACACGTCAACTATGACAGACAAATTGAGTTTTTTTTTCTCCAGAAAATCACATTGTAGGATTTTTTATGAATCTATTTGCAAATTATGGTGGAAAATAAGTATTTGGTCAATACCAAAAGTTTCAAATTATTTGATACTTACAAAGCATGTAGAGGTCTGTAATTTTTTATCATAGGTACACTTCAACTGTGAGAGACGGAATCTAAAACAAAAATCCAGAAAATCACATTGTATGATTTTTAAGTAATTAATTTGCATTTTATTGCAAGAAGCCCTCCTGTTCTCCACTCATTACCTGTATTAACTGCACCTGTTTGAACTCGTTACCTGTATAAAAGACACCTGTCCACACACTCAATCAAACAGACTACAACCTCTCCACAATGGCCAAGACCAGAGAGCTGTGTAAGGACATCAGGGATAAAATTGTAGACCTGCACAAGGCTGGGATGGGCTACAGGACAATAGGCAAGCAGCTTGGTGAGAAGGCAACAACTGTTGGCGCAATTATTAGAAAATGGAAGAAGTTCAAGATGACGGTCAATCACCCTCGGTCTGGGGCTCCATGCAAGATCTCACCTCGTGGGGCATCAATGATCTTGAGGAAGGTGAGGGATCAGCCCAGAACTACACGGAAGGACCTGGTCAATGACCTGAAGAGAGCTGGGACCACAGTCTCAAAGAAAACCATTAGTAACACACTACGCCGTCATGGATTAAAATCCTGCAGCACATGCAAGGTCCCCCTGCTCAAGCCAGCGCATGTCCAGGCCCGTCTGAAGTTTGCCAATGACCATCTGGATGATCCAGAGGAGTAATGGGAGAAGGTCATGTGGTCTGATGAGACAAAAATAGAGCTTTTTGGTCTAAACTCCACTCGCCGTGTTTGGAGGAAGAAGGATGAGTACAACCCCAAGAACACCATCCCAACCGTGAAGCATGGAGGTGGAAACATCATTCTTTGGGGATGCTTTTCTGCAAAGGGGACAGGACGACTGCACCATATTGGAGGGGAGGATGGATGGGGCCATGTATCGCGAGATCTTGGCCAACAACCTCCTTCCCTCAGTAAGAACATTGAAGATGGGTCGTGGCTGGGTCTTCCAGCATGACAACGACCCGAAACACACAGCCAGGGCAACTAAGGAGTGGCTCCGTAAGAAGCATCTCAAGGTCCTGGAGTGGCCTAGCCAGTCTCCAGACCTGAACCCAATAGAAAATCTTTGGAGGGAGCTGAAAGTCCGTATTTCCCAGCGACAGCCCCGAAACCTGAAGGATCTGGAGAAGGTCTGTATGGAGGAGTGGGCCAAAATCCCTGCTGCAGTGTGTGCAAACCTGGTCAAGACCTACAGGAAACGTATGATCTCTGTAATTGCGAACAAATGTTGCTGTACCAAATATTAAGTTCTGCTTTTCTGATGTATCAAATACTTATGTCATGCAATAAAATACAAATTAATTACTTAAAAATCATACAATGTGATTTTCTGGATTTTTGTTTTAGATTCCGTCTCTCACAGTTGAAGTGTACCTATGATAAAAATGACAGACCTCTACATGCTTTGTAAGTAGGAAAACCTGCATATATATCTCGCATATATAAGACAGACACTTCAGAACAAACTTCCTTTAGATTTTTTTGGGGGGGAACTGTTATTTTCATGTATCTGCTTTTCAATGCTTTTTGGGGGGCTAATAGCAGTAAGGCCAAATAACTTTTTTCATCAAATAATTTGAATATATTTTTTGATACTTCAAGGGGTCTTAAAATTCTAAATCATATAGCAAAATGATCCTTGGTATGACCTTCTTAAAACAATTCCATATAGCTTAGTAGAATCCCCCAGCTTAGACAAGGCTTAGACAGTTTAGTGCCAAAAATAAGGATTTAAATACATGTAAAAAAATGTATTATAATAATTCCTGATCTTTCTTATATCGCTCAGATATAGGACAGACACTTTAGAACAAACTTCCTTTAGATTTTTTGTTGGGACTATCTGTTGTTCCATGTAGTAAATCTGTTATTCAATGCTAATAGCAGTAAGGCCAAATATCAATGTTGTTTTGTGTTTTTTTTATATACTTCAAGGTAGTTTTTTTTAAACCAAAGTTCCTACCCCTGACTGTCATTCTGAATGCAGGTGAATAAAATTCCAAACTCTATTAAAAAGTAACTAAAAGCCACGCCCTGCATTACAATATTTAAATCATGTCAATAAGATGGCACAGGTGGATTCATCATTGTACACAGCATATTCTCCAGTGCTGAATCAACACAGAGTGTTATATTTCAGCAATAAGGCCCGAGGTGTGGTATGTATGCCCAATATACCACGACTTAGGGCTGTTTTTATGCACGACACAAGAAGGAGTGCCTGGATACAGCCCTTAGCCGTGGTATATTGGCGATTTACCACAAACCCCCAAGGTGCCTTATTGCGATTATAAACTGGTTACCAACACAATTAGAATAGTAAACAAGTAATTTTGTGTCATACCCGTGGTATTTTGTCTGATATAGCACGGCTTTCAGACAATCAGCATCAAGGACCCAAAGTACCCGGTTTATAATGAACACTGTTCCATTGTCTATAATATGGGTCCACACTTTTCAGTGTTAAATTAAAAGGTTGAGTAAGTCCACAAATGCACCCAATTTTCTATTATATGTAAATATTTTATGATTAGTAAATGCCATAATGTTGTTAATTTGTTAGATACAGTGGGGAAAAAAAGTATTTAGTCAGCCACCAATTGTGCAAGTTCTCCCACTTAAAAAGATGAGAGAGGCCTGTAATTTTCATCATAGGTACACGTCAACTATGACAGACAAAATGAGAAAAAATTATCCAGAAAATCACATTGTAGGATTTTTAATGAATTTATTTGCAAATTATGGTGGAAAAAAAGTATTTGGTCAATAACAAAAGTTTCTCAATACTTTGTTATATACCCTTTGTTGGCAATGACACAGGTCAAACGTTTTCTGTATGTCTTCACAAGGTTTTCACACACTGTTGCTGGTATTTTGGCCCATTCCTCCATGCAGATCTCCTCTAGAGCAGTGATGTTTTGGGGCTGTCGCTGGGCAACACGGACTTTCAACTCCCTCCAAAGATTTTCTATGGGGTTGAGATCTGGAGACTGGCTAGGCCACTACAGGACCTTGAAATGCTTCTTACGAAGCCACTCCTTCATTGCCCGGGCGATGTGTTTGGGATCATTGTCATGCTGAAAGACCCAGCCACGTTTCATCTTCAATGCCCTTGCTGATGGAAGGAGGTTTTCACTCAAAATCTCACGATACATGGCCCCATTCCTTCTTTCCTTTACACGGATCAGTCGTCCTGGTCGCTTTGGAGAAAAACAGCCCCAAAGCATGATGTTTCCATCCCCATGCTTCACAGTAGGTATGGTGTTCTTTGGATGCAACTCAGCATTCTTTGTCCTCCAAACACGACGAGTTGAGTTTTTACCAAAAAGTTATATTTTGGTTTCATCTGACCATATGACATTCTCCCAATCCTCTTCTGGATCATCCAAATGCACTCTAGCAAACTTCAGACGGGCCTGGACATGTACTGGCTTAAGCAGGGGGACACGTCTGGCACTGCAGGATTTGAGTCCCTGGCGGCGTAGTGTGTTACTGATGGTAGGCTTTGTTACTTTGGTCCCAGCTCTCTGCAGGTCATTCACTAGGTCCCCCTGTGTGGTTCTGGGATTTTTGCTCACCGTTCTTGTGATCATTTTGACCCCACGGGGTGAGATCTTGCGTGGAGCCCCAGATCGAGGGAGATTATCAGTGGTCTTGTATGTCTTCCATTTCCTAATAATTGCTCCCACAGTTGATTTCTTCAAACCAAGCTGCTTACCTATTGCATATTCAGTCTTCCCAGCCTGGTGCAGGTCTACAATTTTGTTTCTGGTGTCCTTTGACAGCTCTTTGGTCTTGGCCATAGTGGAGTTTGGAGTGTGACTGTTTGAGGTTGTGGACAGGTGTCTTTTATACTGATAACAAGTTCAAACAGGTGCCATTAATACAGGTAACGAGTGTAGGACAGAGGAGCCTCTTAAAGAAGAAGTTACAGGTCTCTGAGAGACAGAAATCTTGCTTGTTTGTAGGTGACCAAATACTTATTTTCCACCATAATTTAAAAATAAATTCATAAAAAATCCTACAAATGTGATTTTCTGGATTATTTTTTCTCAATTTGTCTGTCATATTTGATGTGTACCTATGATGAAAATGACAGGCCTCTCTCATCTTTTTAAGTGGGAGAACTTGCACAATTGGTGGCTGACTAAATACTTTTTTCCCCCACTGTACTTCTCTTGTTAGCTGAAATCGTATTTTTTCCTAGTTATTTTTTGGTGTCGCGCTAGCTGTTCAGTCCAAACAGATTCACAAATTCATATTGGAAAGGTAGGTATGAGTGGAGCGCTGATTGCCAGCGGCTGCTGGCTAATTGGCTGTGAGTAGACGTTGATTAAAAAAAATAACATTCCATCTCTCTTCAGAAGCAGAAATTATCCAGAGTAAGATCATTTACGGTGCTAGCATTGTTAGCATACTATATTTTTGAAAATTGATATTTCTGAAATTGTTTAATTAATTTTTTATATAATTTGGTTGAAATGACACTACCCCAAGTGGGCACCAGTGAAAATTGGCTTTCAGTTTCGACTCTCCGAGTTTGTTCATAGCCACGGAAGTCGGGGTTCTGAGGGTGCTGCAGCACCCCCTGAAAAGAAAAATTATTAATAATAATAAAAATTACAACAACAAAAAATCACTAAAGCAGTGCACTGGGCCTTTAATAGTCCTATATTAGCAGACCAATATATCCGTCCACAGCGCCAGCACAGGCAAAAACATTTGTCTGTGGGTCCTCAGATCCTCAAAACGTTATACAGCTGCACCATCAAGAGCATTCCTGACTAGTTGCATCACTGCCTGGTATGGTAACTGCTCGGCCTCCGACCGCAAGGTACTACAGTGGGTAGCGCGTACAGCCCAGTACATCACTGGGGCCAAGCTTCCTGCCATCCAGGACCTCTATACCAGAGGAAGGCCCTAAAAATCTTGTATATAGCCTATTTTTTACTTAACACTTGTTTTTCTTAAAACTGAATTGTTGGTTAAGGGCTTGTAAGTAAACATTTCACTGTAAGGTCTACACCTGTTGTATTCGGCGCATGTGAAATAAAATTTGATTTGATTTATATGTACATATTGTTGATACCTCAATTACCTTGTACCCCTGCACATTGACTCGGTACTGGTACTTCCTGTATGAAGTTATTTTTACTCTTTATTGTTATTCTTTATTCACTGTGTATTTATTCCTTGTGTCACTATTTCTAATTTATTTTTTGACTTTAACTCTGCATTGTTGGAAAATGACCCGTAATTAAGCATTTCAATGTTGTTTATGAAGCAAACAACTTGGATACACTCCACCTTCTTTTAGCCTCTTACTGACAAGAACTTCCACAGGCTTTATTACCGAAGGGGAGGTGAAAGCCTGGTAGGGGCTAGTAATAAAGGTACTATCTTGTCCCCTAAGGTGCACTATGGGCTCTTTTGAGGTCACACTGCAAGGGTACAATGTAGGGGAGAGTGGGGTAAGTTGAGCGTTTTTTACATTCAGCATCACTACGTCAAGGGAAATATAGTATTCTTTCTAACAAAGACACTGTATCTACATACATTTTCGGATGTTCTGTATCCCTGGAAATAATCACAATTAATGTAAACATAACAATGTTGAAAACATAGCTTGTCAAAAGTGTCTCTTGGCAAAAATGGCCCCGGGTATGGGGTAAGTTGAGCTTAGGGAAAGGGTAAATTGAGCCGCCATGGGGTAAGTGGGTAGGGGTGCTGGTCAGTCAAAGTTGAATCAATGGATTGGGGGTGTGGCATAATAATATAATAATAATATACCATTTAGCAGACGCTTTTATCCAAAGCGACTTACAGTCATGCGTGCATACATTTTTTGTGTATGGGTGGTCCCGGGGATCGAACCCACTACCTTGGCGTTACAAGCGCCGTGCTCTACCAGCTGAGCTACAGAGGACCACAATTGTATATTGGTATATTGTATATCTTAAATGTATGCCTACATTCAGGTATAGATCGCTCTGTTCAATATCGCTTATCCTTCCATTTCTTGACCAGTTGTCTGGTACAGGGATGTTGTTTTGATGTGCCAATTCGTAGGCAAGTTCTCTGCATTTGAGGCTACTAAGCCCATAAAACTGGTCTGCGAGATTCTTGACATGTTTAGCAAGATCAGACTCCATGTCATCAGATAAGACCTTGTGTGCCTCTGCTACTCTATCATAGCTCTCTTTCGCACAGGTACATTATCATTTTCTTTTTTGTCAATGTATCATTCAGTCTATTTTTTCCATCTCATGCTGCTGCTCGTTTGGACTTCTTCTCTTCTCTCACTTCCTTGGCTGCTCTCTCAAGGACCTCAAGGGGGGATAAATGTGCTTGTTTTGCATTTGTATACACTGGGCATGATGATGTCTGCTATGTAACAATAGTTTAGATGCATGACACATTGCATAAAACTGACAAAATGTCATCATCATTTGTGTGGTCTATGGTGACCATTGGCTCAATTTACCCCAAGGCAAACATTTTGAACATATTAGCCCATACAGCTACAAGGATGCACTTTCATGCTAGGTTTAGGATCTCACATTGTAGCTTATAAACCCCAACTGATTTATAAAACACATTTTAAAATATCTACTTTGGTTTAGATACGAGCATCATTAAACCTAGAACACAATTAATTAATTAGACTTTGTGAAAATCCGTTTTTTGGACCTAACTTGATTTTGGACCTAACTTGATTTTGGACCTAACTTACTCACCACTTTTTCCATGTTGTTTCTTGCTTCACAGACTCCATGAAATTATTTAATATATTTTGACGGTTTCCCAGAAACAAGGGGTGGCTCAACAAACTATTTGGGTCAACTTACCCCACTCTCCCCCACCTATAACTAATGGTACAGTGGGAATACCTTACAGGGCACCACTACAGTGACAAGCATTTGTACCCTTTTAAGTACAATGTGCAACTTTTTTTTCTGATACTGTAAGCGTTAAGTAAACAAACTATAGGCTAATCTAACTGGTAGAACCTGACTAGCAATAGCTGCTGAAAGGGGATTGGCATTCAATTCAGAACTCATATACCATTGACCCACACCCCAGTACCTGTCATAGCATGCTCAGTGCATATACTGTAAAAGTTATACTGTACTGGAAGTGCATTAAGATTGCTAGTCTCTCTCTCGAACTTTCAGATCTTGTTATGATGAGAAATCAGGCTTGGGCTAGAAAAACTGACTCTGTAGCTGTTTGGCAGCTTTTCATGCAATTGAGAAAGAGCTGCACTTCCTCAAATCAAGAAAGCTAAATCTAGCTACTTTCTAAGTTCTATCTCAGACTCTGCTGGTGATCTGGCAGAATTTGGGAAAACAGTAAATGCACTGAAGCGTGGAAAATTCCTCTCCTTCCCTGCTTAAGCAAGTTGTGTCACTCTGGCATCATTACAGAGACATTTTTTATAAGTGATGCTTTTAATCATTTACGTCAACTTCTAGTCAATCTTTGCTTTCATTTCAACAGCTTTGTACTTGTGATGTGCTAGACGCCTTGCGCAAGATTTATGTAAAATATCCACAGCAGCTTATTTGCTTGATCCTTTCTTGCTGCAGCTTTCTGCTCCTCTGATTGCAGAATCTTTAACCTTACAATTATTTCTGGTATCATCCCCAGGGTCTGGATTATCACCCCATTTCCAAATTATCTTGCCTAGCAGCAAAAATACTAGAAACCTCTGTAAATAATAAACTTAGATCCTTTTTAACTAGTAAATATATTCTAAATGTACACCAGTCAGGTTTCAAACCAGGTCATAGCACCATCTCTGCTGCCTCTTTGATTTTAAATTATGTTATTCATTGTTTGGCTAAGAAGAAACACTGTGTGGCACTTTTTATTGACCTGTCTAATGCCGGCTTCAACACTGTGGATCACCCATTACTTATTCAGGGTCTTCCATCAATTGGCCTTGACCGGTAGCTGGTTTGAAAATAATTTAAATGGACAGAATACAGTGTGTATTTACTGATGGTGTTAAATCAGGTTGCCTAGACATAACAAAGGGTGTCCCACAGGATCCTTGGTCCGGTTCTTTTCACTGTTTGTTCATCTGAAAAAATACAATAAAACAACTTTCACCTGTATGCAGATGACACTGTGGTGTATTCTATTGCAACCACAGCTGACCAGGCTCTGTCAGAGCTTCAATCTGCCTTTATTGCCCTGAAGAAAGCCTTTGTTGAACTGAAATGCAGGTAAAACCATGTATATTTTATTTTCCAAATCACGTAGACATTTCTGATGATTCATGCATTTGTTTTTGGATGGAGCCCTCATTGATTGTGTCCCCGCTTATAAATGTCTGGGCATTTGGATTGACAAACAGGTATCTTTCAAAAAGCATGATGATGAGTTAAGAAATTAAAATAGGCTTCTTCTATAGGAACAGGTCCTGTCCTTCATTAAATAGCAGAAAACAAATCATTCAGTCAACATTCATTCCGGGTATTGACTATGGCAATATCGTCTATATGAAGGCAGCTGCCACTGTATTGAAGCAATTGGACGCAGCTTATCAAAGTGTGCTTTGTGCTTTATTACGGGCGATAGGTTCAGTACACATCATTGCATTTTGTGAGAGAAAGTAGGCTGGCCCTACTTGAAGTCTCGTAGAGCGATGCATTGCGCTCTTTTTGTCTATAAAGCCCTCTTGCATAAGCTTCCGCCATACCTCATTGTTAACCTTCAGACTTATAAGTTACCAGACCTGGATTCAGGGATGGCTAAACCTCGAGATCCCTTCAATCTCCACCGATTTAGATAAATCTGCTTTTTTTGCACCTCTCATGTGGAATGATCTCCAAACATACTTAAAGTTGGTGGAGTTGGTGCCTCTAGGGCAATTCAAGCAGATGTTAGAGGGTCTTTTTACTGAAGAATGTGTTTGTTTCATATGATTGTATTTAGGTATTTGTGTTTTGTGTTTGCTTTTCCATGTGTAATTGATGTGTACAGTGGGGCAAAAAAGTATTTAGTCAGCCACCAATTGTGCAAGTTCTCCCACTTAAAAAGATGAGAGAGGCCTGTAATTTTCATCATAGGTACACGTCAACTATGACAGACAAATTGAGGAAAAAAAATCCAGAAAATCCCATTGTAGGATTTTTAATGAATTTATTTGCAAATTATGGTGGAAAATAAGTATTTGGTCACCTACAAAAAAGCAAGATTTCTGGCTCTCACAGACCTGTAACTTCTTCTTTAAGAGGCTCCTCTGTCCTCCACTCGTTACCTGTATTAATGGCACCTGTTTGAACTTGTTATCAGTATAAAAGACACCTGTCCACAACCTCAAACAGTCACACTCCAAACTTCACAATGGCCAAGACCAAAGAGCTGTCAAAGGACACCAAAAACAAAATTGTAGACCTGCACCAGGCTGGGAAGACTGAAACTGCAACAGGTAAGCAGCTTGGTTTGAAGAAATCAACTGTGGGAGCAATTATTAGGAAATGGAAGACATACAAGACCACTGATAATCTCCCTCGATCTGGGGCTCCATGCAAGATCTCACCCCGTGGGGTCAAAATGATCACAAGAACGGTGAGCAAAAATCCCAGAACCACACGGGGGGACCTAGTGAATGACCTGCTGAGAGCTGGGACCAAAGTAACAAAGCCAACCATCAGTAACACACTACGCCGCCAGGGACTCAAATCCTGCAGTGCGAGACGTGTCCCCCTGCTTAAGCCAGTACATGTCCAGGCCCGTCTGAAGTGCATTTGGATGATCCAGAAGAGGATTGGGAGAATGTCATATGGTCAGATGAAACCAAAATATAACTTTTTTGGTAAAAACTCAACTCGTCATGTTTGGAGGACAAAGAATGCTGAGTTGCATCCAAAGAACACCATACCTACTGTGAAGCATGGGGTTGGAAACATCATGCTTTGGGGCTGTTTTTCTGCAAAGGGACCAGGACGACTGATCCGTGTAAAGGAAAGAATGAATGGGGCCATGTATCGTGAGATTTTGAGTGAAACCCTCCTTCCATCAGCAAGGGCATTGAAGATGAAACGTGGCTGGGTCTTTCAGCATGACAATGATCCCAAACACACCGCCCGGGCAACGAAGGAGTGGCTTCGTAAGAAGCATTTCAAGGTCCTGGAGTGGCCTAGCCAGTCTCCAGATCTCAACCCCATAGAAAATATTTGGAGGGAGTTGAAAGTCTTTGTTGCCCAGCGACAGCCCCAAAACATCACTGCTCTAGAGGAGATCTGCATGGAGGAATGGGCCAAAATACCAGCAACAGTGTGTGAAAACCTTGTGAAGACTTACAGAAAACGTTTGACCTGTGTCATTGCCAACAAAGGGTATATAACAAAGTATTGAGAAACTTTTGTTATTGACCAAATACTTATTTTCCACCATCATATGCCAATAAATTCATAAAAAATCCTACAATGTGATTTTCTGGATTTTTTTTTCTAATTTTGTCTGTCATAGTTGACGTGTACCTATGATGAAAATTACAGGCCTCTCTCATCTTATTAAGTGGGAGAACTTGCACAATTGGTGGCTGACTAAATACTTTTTTTCCCCACTGTATATGCTGTAGATATGCACAGTACAGTGTAATTGTTGTTTATTGATGTGTTCATGCAGGGCTCATCTGAGAAAGAGAGCGTGGTCTCAGCATGACTCCCTGCTTAAAAAAAAGGTTAAATAAAATAAATAAAAAAACACAGTCTCTCTATATACAAATATTGACTGTCCACTCAAGCACCACTATTCAACAGAGTACATTAGAGAGAGACAGGAGGTGGTAAATGAGTGGACAAGATAAAGGTATCACTAGACAATATGCATTTATTCAACAAAAGCAATGTCACAAAAAAATACTATTATGACATGTGTAATGGAAAGGGCAGCTAAAAAGAAATGTTCTAAAAGATTGACTAAATGTTTATCTGTTTGACAGGGATGGATTTTAATTTTGCCTAACTTTCTTTATAGCGACAAATGATGGAAATGTGTTTCTCGAATAAATAATGATTATATAACATACTACATAAATACACTTGTGACTTGTCAAAAAATATATATGTATGTTATAATTCATGGATGATGTAAAAATATATATTTTTAAATACCCACATGTACAAATTACCTCAACTAACATGTACCCCTGCTCATTGACTCGGTACAGGTACCCCCTGTATATAGCCTCGTTATTGTTTTTTTACTCTGTTGTTTTTTGAAATATTTTTTTTATTTAGTAAATATTTTCTTAACTCTTTCTTGAACTGCATTGTTGGTTAAGGGCTTGTAAGTAAGCATTTCACAGTAAGGTCTACACCTGTTGTATTCGGCGCATGTGACAAATAAAATTTGATTTGATTTGAGAGAAAATAAATGCTCATAAAAGTGTGGTAGATTTGTGTACACAAAACAAGCTGTTCAGTTACTACTCTGCCAGCAGCAGCTGCGGGCGGACTGGGCCGTGCCCAGTGATTGGTTTGTTTTGCCAGCTATTTGCTATGAGGGGGGACTGCAAAGTAAATGGACATCCTGGGGTGCTGAAATGTGCGCTCAGTTCTTCTGGATCTGCTCAATCAGATAGTGAACAGACTGAATTGTACTTGAATTTGAATAAACAAATCATAAAAGGTCATTGGGAGCCTGCTGGATGGGATCTGGGACTTGTTAAACCGAACAGCCACATCCAACAACAGTAAAAAAAAAGAAATGAAAAAAAATGAAATGTCAGAGGGATACACTAGCTAGAATCTTCTCATGGCTCTGTATTTTGTTGCAGATGCTAGCTACAAGGGGGATTAATAGTTTTGCAAATTATTCATCCCCCTTGGCGTTTTTACTATTTTGTTGCATTACAACCTGTAATTTAAATGGATTTTTATTTGGATTTCATGTAATGGACATACAGAAAATAGTCAAAATTGGTCAAGTGAAATGAAAAACATAACTTGTTTCAAAAAATTCAAAAATATAAATTACGGAAAAGTGGTGTGTGCATATTTATTCACCCCCTTTGCTATGAAGCCCCTAAATAAGATCTGGTGCAACCAATTACCTTCAGAAGTCACATAATTAGTTAAAGTCCACCTGTGTGCAATCTAAGTGTCACATGATCTCAGTATATATACCTATTCTGAAAGGCCCCAGAGTCTGCAACACCACTAAGCAAGGGGCACCACCAAGCAACTGGCACCATGAAGACAAAGGAGCTCTCCAAACAGGTCAGGGACAAAGTTGTGGAGAAGTACAGATCAGGGCTGTGTTATAAAAGAATATCACAAACGTTGAACATCCCATGGAGCACCATTAAATCCATTATGAAAAAATTGAAAGAATATGGCACCACAACAAACCTGCCAAGAGAGGGCCGGCCACCAAAACTCACGGACTAGGCAAGGAGGGCATTAATCAGAGCGGCAACAAAAGAGACCAAAGATAACCGTGAAGGAGCTGCAAAACTACACAGCAGAGATTGGAGTATCTGTCCATACGACCACTTTAAGCCATACACTCCACAGAGCTGGGCTTTACGGAAGAGTGGCCAGAAAAAAAGCCATTGCTTAAAGAATGAAATAAGCAAACATGTTTGGTGTTCGCCACAAGGCATGTGGGAGACTCCCCAAACATATGGAAGAAGGTACTCTGGTCAGATGAGACAAAAATTTAGCATTTTGGCCATCAATGAAAACGCTATGTCTGGCGCAAACCCAACACCTCTCATCACCCCGAGAACACCTTTCCCACAGTGAAGCATGGTGGTGGCAGCATCATGCTGTGGGGATGTTTTTCATCGGCAGGGACTGGGAAACTAGTCAGAATTGAAGGAATGATGGATGGCACTAAATACAGGGAAATTCTTGAGGGAAACCTGTTTCAGTCTTCCAGAGATTTGAGACTGGGACGGAGGTTCACATTGCAGCAGGACAATGACCCTTAGCATACTGCTAAATCAACACTCAAGTGGTTTAAGGGGAAACATTGAAATGTCTTGGAATGGCCAAGTCAAAGCCCAGACCTCAATCCAATTGAGAATCTGTGGTATGACTTAAAGATTGCTGTACACCAGCGGAACTCATCCAACTTGAAAGAGCTGGAGCAGTTTTGCCTTGAAGAATGGGCAAAAATCCCAGTGGCTAGATGTGCCAAGCATATACAGTTGTGGTCAAAAGTTTTGAGAATGACACAAATACAAATTTTCACAAAGTCTGCTGCCTCAGTTTTGATGATGGCAATTTGCATATACTCCAGAATGTCATGAAAAGTGATCAGATGAATTGCAATTAATTGCAAAGTCCCTCTTTGCCATGAAAATGAACTTAATCCCCCAAAAACATTTCCACTGCATTTCAGCCCTGCCACAAAAGGACCAGCTGCCATCATGTCAGTAATTCTCTCGTTAACACGGGTGAAAGTGTTGACGAGGACAAGGCTGGAGATCACTCTGTCATGCTGATTGAGTTAGAATAACAGACTGGAAGCTTTAAAAGGAGGGTGGTGCTTGAAATAATTGTTCTTCCTCTGTTAACCATGGTTACCTGCAAGGAAACACGTGCCGTCATCATTGCTTTGCACAAAAAGGGCTTCACAGGCAAAGATATTGCTGCTAGTAAGATTCCACCTAAATCATCCATTTATCGGATCATCAAGAACTTCAAGGAGGAGAGGTTAAATTGTTGTGAAGAAGGCGTCAGGGCGCCCAAGAAAGTCCAGCAAGCGCCAGGACCGTCTCCTAAAGTTGATTCAGCTGCGGGATCGGGGCACCACCAGTGCAGAGCTTGCTCAGGAATGGCAGCAGGCAGGTGTGAGTGCATCTGCACGCACAGTGAGGCGAAGACTTTTGGAGGATGGCCTGGTGTCAAGAAGGGCAGCAAAGAAGCCACTTCTCTCCAGGAAAAACATCAGGGACAGACTGATATTCTGCAAAAGGTACAGGGATTGGACTGCTGAGGACTGGGGTAAAGTCATTTTCTCTGATGAATCCCCTTTCCGATTGTTTGGGGCATCCAGAAAACACCTTGTCCGGAGAAGACAAGATGAGCGCTACCATCAGTCCTGTGTCATGCCAACAGTAAAGCATCCTGAGACCATTCATGTGTGGGGTTGCTTCTCAGCAAAGGGAGTGGGCTCACTCACAATTTTGCCTAAGAACACAGCCATGAATAAAAAATGGTACCAACACATCCTCAGAAAGCAACTTCTCCCAACCATCCAAGAACAGTTAGGTGACGACCAATGCCTTTTCCAGCATGATGGAGCACCTTGCCATAAGGAAAAAGTGATAACTAAGTGGCTCGGGGAACAAAATATCGACATTTTGGGTCCATGGCCAGGAAACTCCCCAGACCTTAATCCCATTGAGAACTTGTGGTCGATCCTCAAGAGGCGGGTGGACAAACAAAAACCCACAAATTCTGACAAACTCCAAGCATTGATTATGCAAGAATGGGCTACCATCAGTCAGGATGTGGCCCAGAAGTTAATTGACAGCATGCCAGGGCGGATTGCAGAGGTCTTGAAAAAGAAGGGTCAACACTGCAAATATTGACTCTTTGCATAAACTTAATGTAATTGTCAATAAAAGCCTTTGACACTTATGGAATGCTTGTAATTATACTTCAGTATACCATAGTAACATCTGACAAAAATATCTCATAACACTGAAGCAGCGAACTATGTGAAGACCAATACTCAGTGACAACTGTGTGGAGTTTGGAGTTTGTGAGAGTAACAACGTGAGCTTATTGCAGTATTATACACACTATGCCCCTGGATTTCCTATGATATTCTATGTAGAAGAACCCCTTACCTTCTACTTGTGTTGCTTGTGAGTGTCATAGAGCAAAACATGTTACACGTTTTCATGAGTCTCAGCTTTTCATAGATAGCTTTTAATAGGTTGTAGCTCAAACCACTGATTTTTGTAAAAAAAGACCCGGCCCAGGGCCCCTTCTAGGTCCGCCCTTGTCTCACAAAAACTGCTCTAGCTTAGCCCATAATGGTACAAATCCAAATGGTACAACCCAGAAATCTGTAGCTCAAACACACAATGTTTAAAAGTGGTTAGAAGTCCTAAATCATGGCCACACTATACCAGTAGATGCTTATTAGCACATACGCTAATATGCTAAAAATACTTCTCATGAACGATAGGACTACATGGCACCAAATTTGGAATGTAGGCCCATTGTAAATCTTAAATTAGTTTGAGAAAAGCTAAGGGATTTTCCATTTAAACCACTATAAATCCACTCCACAGTGGCCTATCAACTTGAAACATGGGGGTGACACTTGAAACAGGCTTCCCGTTGCGACGACCACGAAGATCCATCTGCTAGCCCAGGCCCGCTAGCACACGCAAACAACAGCCGTGCTTCCACCTGGCTACCACTACCCCGGCCACCAGCTCTGCACCCTCCGCTGCAACTTGCCTATGCCCCCCCCCCCGCATCTCCTTCAAACAAATTCAGATAGCTGATGTTCTGAAAGAGCTGCAAAATCTGGACCCCTACAAATCATCTGGGCTAGATAATCTGGACCCTTTCTTTCTAAGAATAGCCGCCGAAATTGTCGCAACCCTATTACTAACCTGTTCAACCTCTCTTTCGTAACGTCTGAGATCCCCAGAGATTGGAAAGCTGCCGCGGTCATCCCCCTCTTCAAAGGGAGTGACACTCTAGATCCAAACTGTTACAGACCTATATCCATCCTGCCCTGCCTTTCGAAAGTTTTTGAAGGCCAAGTTAACAAACAGATCACCGACCATTTCGAATCACACCGTACCTTCTCCGCTATGCAATCCGGTTTCCGAGCTGGTCATGGGTGCACCTCAGCCACGCTCAAGGTCCTAAACGATATTATAACCGCGATCGATAATAGACAGTACTGTGCAGCCGTCTTCATCGACCTGGCCAAAGCTTTCGACTCTGTCAACCACCACATTCTTATTGGCAGACTAAATAGCCTTGGTTTCTCAAATGACTGCCTCGCCTGGTTCACCAACTACTTCTCAGATAGAGTTCAGTGTGTCAAATCGGAGGGCCTGTTGTCTGGACCTATGGCAGTCTCTATGGGGGTGCCACAGGGTTCAATTCTTGGGCTGACTCTTTTCTCTGTGTATATCAATGATGTCGCTCTTGCTGCTGGTGACTCTCAGATCCACCTCTACGCAGACGACACCATTTTGTATACATCTGGCCCTTCATTGGACACTTAACAAACCTCCAAACGAGCTTCAATGCCATACAACACTCCTTCTGTAGCCTACAACTGCTCTTAAACACTAGTAAAACTAAATGCATGCTCTTCAATCGAACGCTACTGGCACCCGCCCACCCGACTAGAATCACTACTCTCGACGGGTCTGACCTAGAGTATGTGGACAACTACAAATACCTAGGTGTCTGGTTAGACTGTAAACTCTCCTTCTAGACTCACATTAAGCATCTCCAATCCAAAGTTAAATCTAGAATCGGCTTCCTATTTCGCAACAAAGCCTCCTTCACTCATGCTGCCAAACATGCCCTCGTAAAACTGACTATCCTACCGATCCTTGACTTCGGCGATGTCATTTACAAAATAGCCTCCAACACTCTACTCAGCAAATTGGATGTAGTCTATCACAGTGCCATCAGTTTTGTCACCAAAGCCCCATATACTACCCACCACTGTGACCTGTACGCTCTTGTTGGCTCGTCCTCACTACATATTCGTTGCCAAACCCACTGGCTCCAGGCCATCTATTAATCACTGCTAGGCAAATCCCTGCCTTATCTTAGATCATTGGTCACCATAGCAACACCCACCCGTAGTATGCGCTCCAGCAGGTATATCTCACTGGTCATCCCCAAAGCCAACACCTCCTTTGGCCGCCATTCCTTCCAGTTCTCTGCTGCCAATGACTGGAACGAACTGCAAAAATCTCTGAAGCTGGAGACTCTTATCTCCCTCACTAACTTTAAGCATCAGTTGTCAGAGCACCTTACCGATCACTGCACCTGTACACAGCCCATCTGAAATTAGCCCACCCAACTATCTCATCCCCAGATTGTTATTTATTTTGCTAATTTACACCCCAGTATCTCTATTTGCACATCATCTCTTGCACATCTATCATTCCAGTGTTAATACTAATTGTAATTATTTTGCACTATGGCCTATTTATTGCCTTACCTCCATAACTTGCTACATTTGCACACACAGTATATATATTTTCTGTTGTATTTTTGACTTTGTTTTGTTTTACGCCATATGTAACTCTGTGTTGTTTTTAATTGCACTGCTTTGCTTTATCTTGGCTAGGTCGCAGTTATAAATTAGAACTTGTTCTCAACAGGCTTACCTGGTTAAATAAAGGTGAAATAAATAAATCACTATTATGGCCAGTACCTAAGATGAACCACACTGAATTTGGTATTGACAAAAAATATAAATAAAATTAAACTATTAACCACTAATTCATTGCATACGTAACGCTAATGCTCAAAATCATCTGCAATCATCTTCTTCTCATGAACCATGTGTCAGATTCACTCCAGATTTGGAGCATCATTACATCAGTCTAAAAATAGTTGCTGCATTCAAATATGGCCACACTGTACCTATATAGAAGTACATTAGCACATATGCTGAAGTAAAACATACTTACATTTTCTTCTCATGAATGATAAATCAGATGAACTCCCGATTTGGTATATAGACTCAATGAATTTGAGAATGATTAGTTGCTGCATTTAAAGTCGGCCATGCTAAACCACTAAATGGCACAATATCACACCAGGGCTATAAAGAACTGAACCGATGGACATGGGGGCATGAAATTTGGTCTGGAAACCTTATGTATGTCTTTAGAAGCTGTGTGAATATAGTCACTCAACCTTCGATGGCTGCACCAGACCAGTTGGTGGCACTATGGATATCATTGGCACCAGACGATACTAGAGCAAAAACTATTGATCAAGTGGTCTTTGTCTCATGCAAATGTTAGATTTAAATAATGAATTAATATTTATTTTGATTAGTATATCTGTATAATCACATATTGTTGCCCTATTATGTGGTCTGAACGTAGTGTAAAGTGGATCTATTATTCAGGAAAATTAGAAACCGCAAGTCCTGCCGCTTGCGCAGTCTGTGTATTAAAGCTGTGAGATTGTATTGAAGTATTTTGGTACGCTAATGCGGAGTGTATCAACTGAGATTGAAAATCATTTACACAAACAGATTGACAAATAAAGTCCCAGAATTCAATGATGACCACAATACACTACCGGTCAAAAGTTTTAGAACACCTACTCATTCAAGGGTTTTTCTTTATTTGTACTATCTTCTACATTGTAGAATAACATTGAAGACATCAAAACTATGAAATAACACATATGGAATCATGTAGTAACAAAAAAAAAAAGTGTTAAACAAATGAAAATATATTTTATATTTGAGATTCTTCAAATAGCCACCCTTTGCCTTGATGCCAGCTTTGCACACTCTTGGCATTCTCTCAACCAGCTTCACCTGGAATTCTTATTCAACAGTCTTGAAGGAGTTCCCACATATGCGGAGCACTTGTTGGCTGCTTTTCCTTCACTTTGTCGTCCGACTCATCCCAAACCATCTCAATTTGGTTGAGGTCGGGGGATTGTGGAGGCCAGGTCATCTGATGCAGCACTCCATCACTCTCCTTCTTGGTATAATAGCCCTTACACAGCCTGGAGGTGTGTTGGGTCATTGTCCTGTTGAAAAACAAATGATAGTCCCACTAAGCCCAAACCAGGTGGGATGGCGTATCACTGCAGAATGCTGTGGTAGCCATGCTGGTTAAGTGTGCCTTGAATTCTAAATAAATCACTGACAGTGTCACCAGCAAAGCACTCCCACGCTTTATGGTGGGAAATACACATGCGGAGATCATCCGTTCACCCACACTGCATCTTACAAATACACAGCGGTTGGAACCAAAAATCTCAAATTTGGACTCACGACCAAAGGACACATTTCCACCGGTCTAATGTCCATTGCTCGTGTTTCTTGGCCCAAGCAAGTCTCTTCTTCTTATTGGTTTCCTTTAGTAGTGGTTTCTTTGCAGCAATTCGACCATGAAGGCCTGATTCACACAGTCTCCTATGAACAGTTGATGTTGAGATGTGTCTGTTACTTGAACTCTGTGAAGCATTTATTTGGGCTGCAATTTTTTAGGCTGGTAACTCTAATGAACTTATCCTCTGCAGAAGATGTAACTCTGGGTCTTCCATTCCTGTGGCGGTCCTCATGAGAGCCAGTTTCATCATAGCGCTTGATGGGTTTTGCGACTGCATTTGAAGAAACTTTCAAAATTCTTGAAATGCTCCATACTGACTGACCTTCATGTCTTAAAGTAAGGATGGACTGTCATTTCTCTTTGCTTATTTGAGCTGTTCTTGCCATAATATGGTATTTTACCAAATAGGGCTATCTTCTATATACCCCCCCCACCTTGTCACAACCATCTGATTGGCTCAAACACATTAAGATGGAAAGAAATTCCACAAATTAACTTTTAAGAAGGCACACCTGTTAATTGAAATACATTCCAGGTGACTACCTCATGAAGCTGGTTGAGAGAATGCCAAGAGTGTGCAAAGCTGGCATCAAGGCAAAGGGTGGCTATTTGAAGAATTTCAAATATAAACAATATTTTCATTTGTTTAACACTTTTTTGGTTACTACATGATTCCATATGTGTTATTTCATAGTTTTGATGTCTTCACTATTATTCTACAATGTAGAAAATAGTAAAAATAAAGAAAACCCTTGAATGAGTAGGTGTTCTAAAACTTTTCACCGGTAGTGTATACCTATACACTAATGCTGAATATATTTCACAAATCTTAACATAAACCATTAGTCAAATTGACCCCAGAATTGATATATAAACTTATTACATTAACTAATTACTAAGAATAATTTCCTGTTGCATTCAAAGAACCAACCTACAGCACTAGACTAAACGTCACTTGCGTCATCCTTGTGGTATTGAGATAAACATGGTAATGCTTTCACTGATTTCACATGAGAGTTCCTAGATGATAGAGTGCTTTCTATCATCCTGTGAACCCTGTTGAAGAGGACTTCTTGACTTAAATCATTGTGCAACATCATGGGTAAGCTCTGGCCATCGTCTTTCAGCTCGAAAAATAGGATTTCTACTGCTGTGGGCATTTACATTCTGCGTGTTCAATGTATTTCCATTGCATTTTCAATTGTAGACTACTGGTTTTGTCATAAAAAAACTGTTGAGTTAATAATCTCATTTGCTATTTATGGACAAAAGCAAGATTATTTGTATTTGTCAAATGGCTGCCAAGAATCATGCCACCAGGGGTCTATTCATAGTCCCCAGGTCCAGAACAAATTAAAGGAAACATAAAGTATTATACAGAGCCATGAGTGCATGGAACTCCCTTCCATCTTATATAGTGCAAGTGAACAGCAAACCTGGTTTCAAAAAAACAAATAAAGCAACACCTCACTGCACAACACCTCTCCCCCATGTGACCTACTTCTTGTGTGTATGTACTGACATGTATGTGTAACTGATAGATGCACACACACACACACACACACACGACATGTTAATGTTTTTAAATGTATATAAATTGTAAAGTATTTAGTCTGTAATGTATTTTTCGTTATATATCGGACCCCAGTAAGACTAGTTGTCGCCATTGGCATCGGCTAATGGGATCCTAATAAATCAAATCAAATCATCATGTCACCAGAATAAGACCCTCGATATTTATTGGAGAAGAGCACCAAGCTCATCACCGTGCACTTTCGCCACCCTGTGAAGTTTATCATAACTTATTACATCTGTAGGTTAATAAATTGCATCCAAGTCATAGTAGGAGGACAACACATACAGTGCCTTCGGAAAGTATTCAGACACCTTGACTTTTTCCACATTTTGTTACGTTTCCACATTTTATTCTAAAATGGATTACATTTGTAAAAAAATCCTCAGCAATCTACACACAATACCCCATAATGACAAAAATAAAAACAGGTTATACAATTTTTGCAAATTTATAAAAAAAGGTATTCAGACCCTTTGCTATGAGACTCGAAATTGAGCTCAGGTGCATCCTGTTCCCATTTATCATCCTTGAGATGTTTCTACAATTTGATTGGTTCACCTGTTGTAAATTCAATTGATTGGACATGATTTTGTATATATAGTGTATATTTATGTATATTTTGTATTTGATATGTTGTGTTGTTCCCTTTTTGGACATTTTACATTTACATTTTAGTCATTTAGCAGACACTTATCCAGAGCGACTTACAGAAAGACACAGGAAGAGTACCGCTACCTCGACAGCAGCTAAAAGGGAAACTAATAAAATACTACTAAAAAGACAAGGGCTATTTAATGTACGATATTGCGTGACACGTGTTTATAATAGTAAGCCAAACCTGATCTTTGTCGGAGTTTCTTCTTCCCGTTCTCCCTCCGCCTCCTTCATGCTCTTTATCCGTCATTACGCACTCTCGCCCCCTCCCTCTCGCCTCTTCTCCGGTCTAGGTGGAGTACAGCTTTTGTCAAATTGACGTCATTTTTAAGTTTGAAGTTGACTGCTGGAAAAGCACCGCAGACAGAGCGATGTAAAACTGCTGGAGCTGCGCTGTGCTCCCCACAACCACCGAGCTTCCAATAGAAGTTTATAGAGCTCAATGTAGCTGTGTGTATATTACCAAGCCCACGAGAGGTATGTTGCAGACACGGTGTAGGGATGGTATGATATATAGCAGGGGAATGGGAGGAGACCAATGGGTAAATGAATATTTAGGAAGGCCATGTCGTAGTAAATATATAATGTTATAGCTTGGTCTGACTAAAATCTTGTGCATGACCCATTTTGTGTTGGGCCTTTGTATTCAATACAATGCACAAAAGAGTCCTATCTTGTCAGCCTTGTCAGCAGGTGGCTAAGGACAACACCCACGCCATAGGTCTCTCAGTTCTTCCAACTCACGAGTTCTTGCTCTGAGGACACACACACACACACCCTCACACCCCCACACACATACACACACACACACACACACACACACATACACACACACACACACATACACACACACACACACACATACACACACATACACACACACACACACACACACACACACATACACACACACACACACACACACACACACAAAAATCCCCTTCTCTTAGGCTGAACATCTGAAGACAGAGAACCCGACTCAGAGCCAATGCAACAGTGATACTAACCTGGAGGGGACCTCGCCCAACTCATCAGGACCAATCAGAAGATCAGAACTACTAGATTCAACCTACTTCATTTTATTGTATAAAATGTCAGCACACAATGTTTCGGGGCTCTCTCTCAGATATCTCCCTACGAGATTGACGAACGGGTCCGTGCACGCTATTCCAGATATCTTTACCTCTGAATAAACTGCCTTATATTATACAATTATCCACCTTGTCCGAAAGTCTCTACTTGGTCTCCGTTCTCCAGTAAACTTGTGATCATCAACAGCCACCACTCTAAAACCAACTGAATCACTCTACAAACAAACCACAGGAGGCTGCAGATGGGAGAACGGCTCATAATTGCCAGAATGGAGCAAATGGAATGGCATCAAACACCTGAAAACCATGTGTTTGATGTATTTGATACCATTCCATGAATTCCGCTCCAGTCATTTACACGAGCCAGTGCCACCAACCTTCTGTGAAACAAACGCAAAATATTTTGAGAAATTTCACATGACCCTCCCCTTGTACTGTAAAATAAATTACACACCCTCCCTCCTGATAGAATGAACTGAAAATAATGTTTACGACCACAAATAACAATAACTGTAGCGACCCTGTGTTTATAAACGTCAATATCGACTTTGCTACTTCAGCATGCTTTTGTGGCACAGTCGATGCCACGCAGGGCTACGGGCCAGAAGGTAGAGGGTTCGCCGAACGCCACGGACGAGCTCACTCTCCCTTCCTGTTTTATTATACTACGATTGTAGACAATGACCAGCTAGGGGGAATCAGATGTTTTACATTTTGATGCCATATAATTATATAAAATATATGCAACACATTTTACACCAACAGCTTTATGTACAAATGCACCACACAACCAATAAACAAAGCATACAGACATCGGCCACTTCAATGTCATGGTTTGCTTTTTCAACACCACAATAAATAGACTATTTCCATTTCGACAAAAAGAAAATACATCCTTCCCTAACGTGTAGGCCTACGCAGTATCGAAGGCTTGCCTTGACAATCGCTGAATGTCATTAAACTTTTTGGTGTTTTGTAACAGATGTCTCTTTCCGTTCATCAAATGGCGGCTGCACCGTTTGAATTGATTGATTAATATTATTTGTCAGTAAAAAAAAAAAACGTATAGTATACAAAAAGTACAATGATTGTTAGAAGTGACAGGAAATGCACAATAAATCGGGGACTTCTTTCCATTGTGGTCCCAGTTTTTTATTTTAATGTTTATTTATTTAGATAAATACATATACAGTTACATGGATACAGACACATTACAGAGGTACAGACAAAAAAATGCTCGACCTCCAGATGAGTATGAGGTGGGGGTTTAAGTACAATTCTTACAAGCTTGTTTAGGCTGGTCTGTAGTTTATTGTTTAGATATTTGGGGTTGCTGGTGAACCATGATCTTCAGGTATAATCAAAGTGACACTGGACAAGCGCACTTGCCTGAGTCTTTAGGATGTCTATATAGCTTCGATCCAATTAGCCATACTGATGGTTTTGTCACAAAAAGTGTTGAGTAGGTATAGCGAATGTGGCCACTCTGGTATTGGCACCTGTGCTCTAGCCAGCAGATCACAGATACAGTGTGGGTATAGCCTACATCCGGGTTCTTCAATTCCGGTCCTGGAGGGCCGAAACACTTCTGTTTTTTATTTCTACCTGGTAGTTAATTGCACTCACCTGGTGTCCCAGGTCTGAATTAGCCCCTGATTAGAAGGAGAGGATGAAAAACAGAGGTGTTTCGGCCCTCCAGGACCAGAATTGAAGAACCCTGGCATACATGATGAGATTATTATGGACAAAAGTGCAATACTATTTTTATTAATCAAGCATCGATCATCATGTCACCAGAATAAGACCTTCGATATTTAGTGAAAGGAGCATCAAGCTCATCACCATGCACTTTCAACACCACCCTGTGAAGTTAATCATAAATGATTTAATCTGTAGCCTAATAAACTGCATGCTTTCCCATGATGTCGTGACATTTTTTATCCAACATGTACTTTACTTGCATAAAAAGGTTGGACGGAAACCTGGTTAATGTCAAACCATTTTGAGGAGGCTGGAATTATCTTTTGGACAATGTGTGCATGCCTACAGGAAAGTTTTGAAGTAGCCTAATCAGATTAAAACATTGTGACTGGTTGTGTTTATGCCACAAAAGGTAATACATTTAAAAAGTAAAATGATAAATATGTTGGCTATATTAAAGTGTTAGGTTCTAGGTGCGCGAGGAATATACCTTTGGTTGGAGAGGAGGCAGAGCGGTCGTTAAACTTTCCTGAATAACTGGGCCTACCAGAGAGAATGATGATCCGCAACAGACAGCGCAACTCAGTATCAAAAGTAAAAATACAGCCAGACTGGCCTGCTACTGTGCTTTTCGAGAACTTATAATCTGTCTAGAGTAGACCCAAAACTGATCCAAATGGAATTAAACATTCAAATCACAGGGCTTCTGCGCCGTTATTCAAATGACATTTTCACTGCAGCCTAGAGTAGAATTTTGTACTCACTTGAAAACAATAATGCAATTACAGGTAACCTGAAACTGGCCGAAATAGGTAACCCTAATTGAGTCTTGTATTAATCCACGTCCTCGTTCAAGGCATATACCAAATAGCACAGTTCTAGGCAATCTTGTATCTATACAATTTCTATATTTAATGTAGAGGGTTACCTACTGATCATAGCATGTTTGTGTTAGAGACTATCTGAAATCCCACAGCTGTGGTCTTGGACTGATTCATGTAAATGTCAGAAGTTTGATTTCGAAAATGGATCTCATTGAAATTCTGGCTTCTTACTTGGACATTTGGATAATTACTGAGACTTGGTTAAAAAAGTATGTGCCAGACTCTGATGTATCTCTAAATATATATAATGTTTAAAGATCTGACAGAGCTGGCAGAGGTGGGGGTGTCTCCACATTCATAAATAACAACTTGAATATTACTGTGTGTATTACCACCTCTGTCCCCAAGCAATTTGAATGTATTGTCCTAAATGTGGGCCTTGGCAATAATGCCCAACTAATGTTAGTGGGAGTTTATTGACCTCCCTCGGCCCTCCCAATTGCTCTTAGCAAATTATCTGACTCGCTGTCTAACTATACTAATTCTGAATTCAGAATTTTGGGTGATTTTAACCTGGATTGGTTGATGCCAGTATCAGATAGACTGACATATATTTGCACTGAGCTAAATGTAACTCTCAACTGATAACTAAATCAACTTGCCCCAACGTAAAACACCCTGAAAAATCGACTCTTTTGGATATCATTCTGAGAAAGACCCCTCGTAAGTATAGAGCCAATGGAATCTTTGCTAACGAGCTCAGTGACCATTGTCCCATTGCCTGCATTAGAGATACTAAGCTACCTAAATCGTGTCCACACATTATTACAAAGACACATTTTAGAACTTTCATTGAACAACATTTCCTGTATGACCTGGGGTTGCATGTTTGGGAGGGTGTGTCCTCTATCTCTGACTCGGATCAGGCCCTTAAACGTTTTAACTCTCTGTTTAACTCTGTTGTAGATAAGCATCCCCCATATAAGAGATTAAGGGTAAAGGACAGATTTAACCCATGGTTCACGCATGAATTGTCTGAAATATTTCATGAAAGTCAATCTAAGGCTAGATTGACTGATTCTTCCTGTGACTGGCAGTCCTTCAGACATTTGATAAATATATGTCTTACTCTGGTTAGATAAGCAAAGTCAACACTTTTTGAATTGTGTATCTGAGAGTGGTGGAAATCCAGGTAAATTCTGGAAAGTGATAAAATCTTTGAGAAAACATTCCACCCCCTCATTGCCCAAGCAGGTTATGACAGCCTCTAGACCCATTTGGAAAGAAGTAGAGGGTGCTCAACCAACGTGAGTCCAGGTGCAACCTAACAATGTGTACAAATCATTGTGAAGGAAAAGGCGCAACTTTCACCATTAAAAATTCCTAGTTTTATTAAGCAAGTTTAAAAGATTGACGTTTTGGCCTTCAATGGCCTACTTCAGAATAATCACAAAGGGAATGGACAAGTTCATACAGGGCATGGGGCAGACAATTAGGGAGAAAACTCTCTTCAACTGGTGGTGCTAATGAGATATGGTGTGGTAGACCATACAGGGTGGTCCTCAGGGTGTGGGGTACTGTGGTCAATGTCTCCACCTAGTGATGAAATACAGAAGTGGAACCAGTAAAAAACTATTGGAAAACTGGGCAAGCTTTTTTCAACCGCAGTAGGTGTAATTGATATACACCCATTACTATATAATACATGTTGAATATGTTAGGTATTGGAAAATTAACAACAAGGCTAAGCAAACAACACAAAACATCAAAAGCTTAGGAAAAGAGGTCTACCAACTGGTTTGGACAACAGTTAGTGAGCTAGTAAGCTCCCTCCATGCGTAAACAAGAAGGACAAATGGGGAGGGGGGAAGGGGGGTTGTCACTGGACCAACAAAGGGATGGGGCCCTCCACTAGGTTATGACCTCTGGGGACTAAAGTATCTAGGGAATGGATCCAGAACGTCTTTCTGGACCTTCGGTGTTTGTCAACATTGGCTCATCAACTAGATTCAGCCACTGGCCGATTTTTTCTTGAGCGGATGGTCGGGGCCGGAACATAATTACAAATAATTTGTAGACTGCAAATTGCCCACAAGAAGCCCAAACAGATATAATATTTGACTAAAACATAATAATTTCAAACCTTGTTTACATTTGTATATGATCACGTGTCTCTCTATTATGCGTGGGAATACTTTGAATAAGCTTCCAAAATTAAAATAATTTAGAGCTGATTTCCTGGTGTTTTACAGTCTTTTATGTCCCCACAAAAATAATAAAAATAAATTAATATATATAATCTCTTCTCAGAAAGGTTGGGGGGTCAAATAAAACCACCGTAGGCCAAAATCGGCCCGCGGGCCACCAATTGGGGAAC
This sequence comes from Coregonus clupeaformis, assembly GCF_020615455.1. Taxonomy (NCBI): domain Eukaryota; kingdom Metazoa; phylum Chordata; class Actinopteri; order Salmoniformes; family Salmonidae; genus Coregonus; species Coregonus clupeaformis. The sequence continues at coordinate 117,691 of NW_025534765.1, forward strand.
CTGTTCTAGTGCGTAACTCCCTTGTGATCTCTCCTACGAAAAATAAGCAGCACAGGCAGCGAATCACGTAGATCACGTTGCGAAAATTGCAATTGATGATTTTTATATCTCGACCCGATCTGGGATGCGAAACACTTTTCATACGTTTCGTGTACTGGCGTTGAGTACAATTGCCATGCTCCTAGTTGCCGGGGGGAATAGGCAGGAGGCTGGTCTTGTTTGCGCTTTGGTTGATGTCTTAAATGTTTTTAGCTCGACGGTAAGCGGCCGCAGGAGGCTGCTGAAATGTATCACCTAGAGCTGAGTCTGAGCATAGAATATGCCAATATCTTTTGACGATGCCTAGTAGTTCGGGACTTTGTGGGGTGTAGGTAGTGACCAGTTGGATGGAAGGTATAGCTCTAGGGCTTCTGGGCTTGCTCAGTAGTTGTGCTCAAGGAACATCCATGAGTTTTCGTTCAGTTTGATTTAACCATGTCTGATTGTAGCCCTTTGCTCTGAATCTTTTTAGGAGTTCATCCTTTCTTCTGTTGAATGCACTTTCACTGGAGCAGATGCGCTTCCCTTATGTAGTTGACTGATATGGAGACTTTTCTTTGAGCATAGAGGAAATTGTTTCTGTCTGTTTCTGAATAGATCAGATGAGAGGAAGGTACTTGTTTTGGTGGCGCGTAAGTCCAGGAAGTCTAGTCCGCCCTCGTCATGTTCCATAGTGAAGCTCAGGTGTCCTGTAAGGGAATTAATAAATCGGGGAAAGGACATCAGTGACTTTAGGTCACCTTTACAATGTAGAGTTTCCAAACGACCAGGTTCTCGAAAAAGGGTTGGACATCTACCTTAGAATGTGAGCTTTTCAACACACCTGAGGTGTAGGTTAGCGAAGTTCAGTGCCATCGTTGTGCCCATGGTGGTCCCGCTACACTGCAGGAAGTAGGCATCGTCGAACTTGAACTCGTTTTTGGTGAGCACCAACCTCATGAGTTCAGCTAGGAAAGAAGAGGGTGGGTTGGAGTCTGTTATCAAGTCAAGAAATGGACACAGTGTTCAATTCCTAATTCATGAGGAATGACTGTGTACAGGGACTGAACATTAAAATACACGAAGAAACACTGTTCGGGTACCTCAATGTCAGTCAATAGTTTTAGAAAGTCACCTGTGTCTTTGAGATGAGATGACAAGAGTTGAGACAATGGGTTTCAGGTGATGGCCGACATAGTGATATGTTTTCAGTTATGCTCCCAATCCCTGCCCGGAGGATTGTCCATGTTCTTGTGTAGTTTAGGCATCGTGTAGAAAAGGGGTATCTGGGATGTTGGATATACAAGAATGCTCATTCTTTTTCATCTATGATGTTGTGTTTCACTGATTCCACCAATGTCTCTTTGATCGGTTCATTGTAGGGGGAGGTGGGATCAGAGGGAAGTGACATGTAGAAGTTTCAGTCTGACAATTGTCTTTTGCGTTCAGAAACATAGTCAACAGTGTTCAAAATCACCATCGCCCCTCCTTTATCTGCCTGTCGAATGGTAATAGTAGGGTCTGACTGTAGCATTTTCAGAGACTGTAGCTCCTCTTTGCTCAGGTTAGGTTTCTTAATTCTATTATTCTGTTCACGCCAAACTTTTACCTCATCTTCCACAAGGCGACAGTATGTTTCTACAGAATGATTTCTATGTTTGGGAGGGGTGAAGGTACTCTTAAGTTTAAATTGAACCACATCGGCTTGAGCCTCACTTCTGGAAAACAAACTCCTGTAATCTGATATTTCTGAAACATTTCTGAAGGTCTACAAAGATATTAAAGTCATTAATAGGTGCCGTAGGAACAAAAGACAGACCACAATTTAGGAGGGAGACTTCTGCTGGTTCAAGATGCTTTTGGGAAAAGTTGACTATTTTACTTGTTGTTTGTGTCTGGTGTTGTACCTGCGTGTATTTCTGCCGCAGGTTTCCCCTCCTGGTTTTTCTCTGTTGTCTCCCCCTTTCCATTGGTTCGTTGTGCATTGTGCTGTTCTCTAAAAAAGGCTTCTCACCCGATTTGTTGTACATTGGCGTCTGTGGTTCAGTCTCTGTTTGTTGTAGGAGCAGTGGTTACTAGAGTTAGAGTGAAGTGAGTCCATGGAATTGTCACGTACATCTCATCTCCCCCGGCTGGGTTGATGGTGGCCCTCATTATGACTTATGTATTGTGCTCTAGGGGTAGGTTCCGCTGTCTTGGATATCCAAGAGTACACAAAACCCTCTGAGTAATCTCGTTGGTCCCGGTGAAACGTATCCTTTTTTTTGCTCTCGCAGCTTATTATAGGTTTGTCCGGCCTCTTTGTTAAGATCCTTTAGGGTGCTATTTAGTTGCCCCTCAAACACTGTCCTCTACTCGGGTGAGGTCATCTTTCAGTTTGTTCTCCTTCTTTTGTAGGTGAGAGATTGTGGCTGCCATCAGAGCGAAAGAGCTTCTATTCATTTTTTGCTGATACTTTATTTTATTTTTGTATTAGTATTTTTCTTTAAAACAAACAATACAATACAGACAATAGAAATAGCCGCTCCCACAGTGGGTGCTCTGGTTAGAGGGTGCGCTCATCCCCACCCGCCCGAGACGCCGGCAAGGCCCCGCCCCCGGCCCAAAGAGATTTTCCAAGGGCGGGGAAAACCAAGCCTCTCCCAACGCCCAGGCGGGCATGGAAGCGAGCGCACCCATAACTACCAGTACTAGCACACACACCGCTCACAGCATGAAACCAAACATTTTTATTTTTTTAAAGCAAAACATACAATAACATTTACACTGTACATTTGTGTATATCATTATTCCAACACTCATCAATTCCACCCTTCAGACAGCCACAGATCAACCCATCTTTCCGAATAAATCATAATTCTACCATTTCCTCTCGCAATACATCCCTCCAGTCTCCCATGGTGTTTCACTAGGGACTTGAACCACCCCATCTGCAACATTTCTGCCGAAATTGCCCCCAAAATAAACATTTTACCCAAGAGCAAAATGATATTTCCTATTGACTGACTGTGGTCCTTCAAATCCCCCAGCCTGATATTATGGCATAACAACCATTCCTGGACCTGACTCCAAAAACAAGCCACCGATGGACAATACCAAAAGAGATGCTCTATTGACTCTGTTTCCGCATGGCAGAGTCTACACCGGTCTGACCGTTGAATATCCCATATACTGAGCATTCTTTTTGTAGCGAGAATTTTATATAATAACTTAAATTAAAAAGAACGAATTGATGCATCAATTGTTGTTTTGTATATTTAAGTGATAATGCTCGAGAAGCCGGTGTTTGGAGGATATATTGGCACAGGTGTTGTTAACCATGCCAATATATCCTCCAAACACCGGCTTCGAGGGCATAATCACTTTTATACAACGGGTTACCAACATATTCAAATAATGATTGACATATTTTCATATTTTTGTTATTTTATGAATTTATTCATACTATGTCATCCTTCCACAAGATATAGTCCCGACACAAATCTAGGGTTGCTACCCAAGCCGGCTGGTCGTTCGTTCTATCGGTTCGGTTGCTCGAGACGCGACCCAGTCGGTCAGTCTTTTTGTTCTGTATCTATGGACGCGACCCAGTCGTTCGTTTTAAATGTTCAATTGCCATACTGGCTGGCAACGTTCTTATCCCTTGCTTGCTAGCTAGCCAACTACGCTAACTTACAGGCACGTCAAAGTAGCCGAATAACAGCAAAGTAGCCGATTTGCATTTGTTTAAGCTGTTTTCTAGTGACATTTATTTGGATACATCCATAACAATGAGCTAATGAGGCGCGATTTCGCCTGACAGAAAATGTACTCAATCGTCAGGACACTATTGTTCATAGGAGCTAGCCAACAACACAGCTAACACAAACACTTCAAACGCAAGCTGGAAAGACTGCAAACTAGGTTAGTTTCTTTTGACCTTTTGTATATATCCATAAAAATGATGCCAGCAGATTGATGATTTTGACTGGCTGAGAAACGCTGCCTGCCTCTCTGTCTCCTCCCCACTCCCGACATGTTCATTACTATTGGACAGCTGGAGATCAAATTTGAATATTGAAACAATGTTGTAAATGTCGGAGAGACAGACAGCAAGGTTTATACAAATCTCCGCTGTTGAAAACTAAATGTTAGTCTAAAAGAAATGTGAGATAATGTCTACATTTACATTTTAGCAGACACTCTTATCCAGAGCGACTTACAGTTAGTGAGTACATACATTATTTATTTTTTCTTACTGGCCCCCCATGGGAATCGAACCCACAACCCTGGCGTTGCAAACGCCATGCTCTACCAACTGAGCTACGTCACTGATGCTTTTTATAGTTTATAAAGTGCATGGCTGGGCTGATGAGACAGTGGATTGCGCAGTCAGATGGAACAGAGTAAATAGGCATTTTAATGTCATAGATTTAGCCGGTGGTAACTTGTGGAATAGACACCGGCTGGAATGCGGTTTTAACCAATCAGCATTCAGGATTAGACCCACCCGTTGTATAACGGTTCATAAACCTGATGCCATGGTAAGTGGAACTGATATATTTTACGATTTATATTAGTAATCTGAAGCAATTTATGATTTTTAATTGGTGACAGACAAACTAATTCATTCCTTTCTCTTTTAAGTAATAGCCTTTTCCATTTTTGTTGCAGAGCTGCGATGAGTTGGTTATAATTTGGTATTGAACATGCATCTCCATACACCAGGAATAATTTGTTGTATGCCATTGGCCTCCTGTAGCTCAGTTGGTAGAGCATGGTGCTTGCAACGGCAGGGTTGTGGGTTTGATTCCCACGGGGGGCCAGTATGAAAAATGTATGCACTCACTAAAACTGTAAGTTGCTCTGGATAAGAGTGTCTGCTAAATTACTAAAAATATAAAAATATAATTCTACTGTTGTTGTTTACAATGTCATTCATAAACATGGTACCTTTCTTATACATTTTCTCCAAGAAAATTGGTTTATCCTCTATCAGTACATTGGAGTTTAGCCACATTATTTGCTGTAATATAGATTCTGCCTCTTCTGGAGGATAAAATTGGAATTGTTGCCAACTCTGTATAGCTTCATTAAAAACTAATGATACTTTAAACAGGGTTCTATTGTCAATTCACCGGAAATGTATAGTTTTAATCTGTAAAACAGCGAAGAGACCCCTTTTAAACATCGGATGTGCCTTTCTTAACAGCCTACTGGAAAACCAGTTTGGATTTAGATATAGTTTTGGTATAATAGAAGCTTTAGGAGAGAGGTTTAATGCCTTGATATTTAATAGTTTTAGCCCTCCAAACGTATATTCATTATATAAATATACTCGTTAACTATATGGTTTTCCATTCCAAATAAAGTTTTATATATTTTGCTCACATAACTTGAAAAAACATTATCCTGGAGTCGGTAGAGCCATGAATAAATAGGTCAACTTTAAACTAGAGAATTAATCAGTGTAATTTTTTTCCATAGATGGACAGGTGTTTACCTTTCCATGGTTTCAAGATCCTATCTTTTTTCTATCAAAATTGATAGTTGCAAGATCATTCAACTTTTCAGGAACATTCACACCAAGCATATCAACTGCACCATCTGCCTATTTAATCAGGAGACCACATAACAATTTAAAGTTTGTGTCTTAGAGACCCAATCCATAATATAGTACACTTATCATAGTTGGGTTTTAATCCAGATAAACTGGAGAAATTATCCAGGTCCTCAATAAGACCGTTCAGGGTTGAAGATTGTGGACTTGAATCATCGGCATACATTGATACCTTTGTTTCTAATCCATTAATTTCTAACCCCTTAATTTGATCATTGGATCTGACTTTTATAGCTAACAGTTCAATGGCCATAACAAACAAGTAAGGTGAAAGAGGGCAACCTTGTTTTACACCTCTTAACAATTCAAATTCTCAGAGAAATAACCATTATTTATAATTTTACATAAAGGAGTGTTATACAGTTTAGAGTGTTGATTGAGGACCTAGTAGCTGAGAAATGTAACTGTTGTTTATGATTGTGTTTTTGCTTTTTTGGTGTATTTTAACTTGTACAGTGGGGAGAACAAGTATTTGATACACTGCCGATTTTGCAGGTTTTCCTACTTACAAAGCATGTAGAGGTCTGTAATTTTTATCATAGGTACACTTCAACTGTGAGAGATGGAATCTAAAACAAAAATCCAGAAAATCACATTGTGTGATTTTTAAGTAATTAATTGCATTTTATTGCATGACATAAGTATTTGATACATCAGAAAAGCAGAACTTAATATTTGGTACAGAAACCTTTGTTTGCAATTACAGAGATCATATGTTTCCTGTAGGTCTTGACCAGGTTTGCACACACTGCAGCAGGGATTTTGGCCCACTCCTCCATACAGACCTTCTCCAGATCCTTCAGGTTTCGCGGCTGTCGCTGGGCAATACGGACTTTCAGCTCCCTCCAAAGATTTTCTATTGGGTTCAGGTCTGGAGACTGGCTAGGCCACTCCAGGACCTTGAGATGCTTCTTACGGAGCCACTCCTTAGTTGCCCTGGCTGTGTGTTTCGGGTCGTTGTCATGCTGGAAGACCCAGCCACGACCCATCTTCAAGGCTCTTACTGAGGGAAGGAGGTTGTTGGCCAAGATCTCGCGATACATGGCCCCATCCATCCTCCCCTCAATACGGTGCAGTCGTCCTGTCCCCTTTGCAGAAAAGCATCCCCAAAGAATGATGTTTCCACCTCCATGCTTCACGGTTGGGATGGTGTTCTTGGGGTTGTACTCAACCCATTATTCTTCCTCCAAACACGGCGAGTGGAGTTTAGATCAAAAAGCTCTATTTTTGTCTCATCAGACCACATGACCTTCTCCCATTCCTCCTCTGGATCATCCACATGGTCATTGGCAAACTTCAGATGGGCCTGGACATGCGCTGGCTTGAGTAGGGGGACCTTGCGTGCACTGCAGGATTTTAATCCATGACGGCGTAGTGTGTTACTAATGGTTTTCTTTGAGACTGTGGTCCCAGCTCTCTTCAGGTCATTGACCAGGTCCTGCCGTGTAGTTCTGGGCTGATCCCTCACCTTCCTCATGATCATTGATGCCCCACGAGGTGAGATCTTGCATGGAGCCCCAGACCGAGGGTGATTGACCGTCATCTTGAACTTCTTCCATTTTCTAATAATTGTGCCAACAGTTGTTGCCTTCTCACCAAGCTGCTTGCCTATTGTCCTGTAGCCCATCCCAGCCTTGTGCAGGTCTACAATTGTATCCCTGATGTCCTTACACAGCTCTCTGGTTTTGGCCATTGTGGAGAGGTTAGAGTATGTTTGATTGAGTGTGTGGACAGGTGTCTTTTATACAGGTAACGAGTTCAAACAGGTGCAGTTAATACAGGTAATGAGTGGAGAACAGGAGGGCTTCTTAAAGAAAAACTAACAGGTCTGTGAGAGCCGGAATTCTTACTGGTTGGTAGGTGATCAAATACTTATGTCATGCAATAAAATGCAAATTAATTACTTAAAAATCATACAATGTGATTTTCTGGATAGACCTCTACATGCTTTGTAAGTAGGAAAACCTGCAAAATCGGCAGTGTATCAAATACTAGTGTCACTAGAACCGATGTGGATGTGGTGGAGGAGTCAGGCGCAGGACACAGAGGTTAAGTCCAACAGACTTTAATAGTCTAATGTTACGAGAAAAAACCCCGACCTCAAAATACACCAAGAGGCGAGGGAAAATTACGCACACGCGTAAACACTAAACACAAAACAAACAGGGTGCAAACACGTAGCTCCGACACAGTGGCAGTCATAACAACACACAATCAATCTAGTGCAAAACAAGGAACTTATAAGACACGTAATCAACACACAAATGGACACAGGTGTAACAGGCAGACAAAAGCAATCAAATGACGAAACATAGAGCGGTGGCAGCTAGTACTCCGGGGACGGCGAACGCCGAAGCCTGCCCGAACTAGGAGGGAGGAGCAGTCTCGGCCGAAACCGTGACAGTACCCCCCTTGACGCGCGGCCCCAGCCGTGCGCCGACCCGGCCTCGGGGACGGCCAGGAGGACGCGGACCCGGGCGCGTGGGATGCCCACGGTGAAACTCAGTCGGGAGGGATGGATCGAGTATGTCCCTCCTGGGCACCCAGCACCGTTCCTCCCGGACCGCACCCCTCCCACTCCACGAGATACTGGAGACCACTCATCCGGCGCCTCGAGTCCAAGATGGTCCGGACCCTGTACGCCGGGGCCCCTCGATGTCCAAAGGGGGCGGAGGGGTCTCTCCTATCTCATCTTCTTGGAGTGGGCCAGCTACCACCGGCCTGAGAAGAGACACATGGAACGAGGGGTTAATATTTTTATACTCTATAGGCAGTTGTAACCTGTAACACACCTCGTTCAATCTTCTCAGGACTTTGAAGGGCCCCACAAACCGCCGACCCAACTTCCGGCAGGGCAGGCGGAGGGGCAGGTTTCGAGTCGAGAGCCAGACTCGATCTCCCGGTGCGTACACCGGTCCCTCACTGCGGTGGCGATCGGCGCTCGCCTTTTGTTGACGGATGGCACGCTGCAGATGGACATGGGCAGCGTCCCACGTCTCCTCCGAGCGCCGAATCCACTCGTCCACCGCAGGGGCCTCGATCTGGCTCTCGTGCCATGGTGCCAGGACCGGCTGATAACCTAAAACACACTGGAAAGGTGTTAAATTGGTGGAGGAGTGGCGGAGAGAGTTCTGGGCCATCTCTGCCCAGGGATGAACCTAGACCACTCCTCCGGCCGGTCCCGGCAATAGGACCTCAAAAACCTACCCACATCCTGGTTGACACGTTCCACCTGCCCATTGCTCTCTGGGTGGTACCCCGAGGTAAGGCTTACCGAGACCCCCAACCGTTCCATGAACGCCCCCAAACTCTGGAGGTGAACTGGGGACCTCGGTCAGACACTATATCCTCGGGGACCCCATAGTGCCGGAACACATGGGTAAATAGGGCGTCAGCGGTTTGTAGGGCAGTAGGGAGACCCGGCATGGGAAGGAGACGACAGGCCTTGGAAAACCGATCCCCAACGACCAAAATGGTGGTATTCCCCTGGGAGGGGGGTAGGTCGGTTACGAAATCCACCGATAGGTGGGACCATGGTCGTTGTGGAACGGGCAGGGGATGTAGCTTACCCCTGGGCAAATGTCTAGGCGCCTTACACTGGGCACACACCGAGCAGGAGGAGACATAAACCCTCACATCCCTAGCTAACGTTGGCCACCAGTATTTCATGCTAAGACAGTGACGGTCCGGCCAATACCTGGATGTCCAGAGGAGGGTGATGTATGAGCCCAATAAATAAGTCGATCACGAATCTCGAGCGGAACGTACGTCCGCCCCACAGGACACTCGGGGGGAGTAGGGTCGGTACGCAGTGCCCGCTCGATTTCCGCATCGACCTCCCATACCACCGGAGCCACCAAACAAGACTCCGGCAATATGGAAGTAGGCTCGTTGGACCTCTCCTCTGTGTCATACCGCCGGGACAGGGCGTCTGCCTTACCATTCTGGGACCCAGGGATGTATGTGATCTTAAAAACAAACCGGGTTAGGAACATGTTCCACCTAGCCTGACGAGGGTTCAATCTCCTAGCTGCCCGGATGTACTCCAGGTTACGGTGATCAGTCAGAATGAGGAAAGGGTGTTGAGCCCCCTCAAGCCAATGCCTCCACACCTTTAGAGCCTGGACTACGGCTAACAGCTCCCTGTCCCCAACATCATAGTTGCGCTCCGCCGAGCTGAGCTTCTTGGAGTAGAACGCACAGGGGCGGAGTTTAGGTGGCGTGCCGGACCGTTGTGACAGAACTGCCCCAATACCGGTCTCGGACGCGTCCACCTCTACTTGGAATGGTAAAGAGGGATCCGGATGCGCCAGCACAGGAGCCGAGGTGAACAGGTTCTTTAGTTTGACAAATGCCCTGTCCGCCTCAGCCGACCACTGCAAACGAACCGGACCCCCCTTTAGCAGGGATGTAATGGGAGCTGCAACCTGTCCAAAACCCCGAATAAACCTCCGGTAGTAATTAGCAAAACCCAAGAACTGCTGCACCTCTTTTACAGTGGTTGGAGTTTGCCAATTACGCGCGGCCGATACCCGGTCTACCTCTATCTCCACACCAGACGCGGACAACCGATAACCCAAAAAGGAGACGGACTCCTGGAAGAACAGGCATTTCTCTGCCTTGACATACAAGTCATGCTCCAACAGTCTTCTCAACACTGGCGCACCTGGGCTACATGCTCGGCTCGTGTAGAAGAATACACTAGGATGTCGTCGATGTAAACTACTACACCCTGCCCATGCATGTCCCGGAAAATCTCGTCAACAAAGGATTGGAAGACTGAAGGAGCATTCATTAACCCGTATGGCATGACGAGATACTCGTAATGACCCGAGGTGGTGCTAAATGCTGTTTTCCATTCATCCCCCCCCTAATGCGCACCAGATTGTACGCGCTCCTGAGATCCAACTTTGTGAAGAACTGCGCTCCGCGTAATGATTCCGTCATCGTCGCAATCAGTGGAAGTGGGTAACTGTATTTAACTGTGATCTGATTGAGACTACGGTAATCAATACACGGGCGCAATCCCCCGTCCTTCTTCTTCACAAAGAAGAAACTCGAGGAGACCGGGGAAGTGGAGGACCGTATGTATCCCTGTGCCAAGGACTCGGCTATGTAAGTCTCCATAGCCGCTGTTTCCTCTTGAGACAGGGGGATACACACGACTCCGTGGAAGAGCCGCTCCTGTCTGGAGATTTATCGCACAATCCCCTTGTCTATGAGGAGGTAGCCGTGTTGCCCTCGATTTGCTAAACACGAGTGCTAAATCCTCATACTCAGGGGGAATGCGCAGTGCGGGCACTTGGTTCGGACTCTCTACCGAGGTCGCCCCTACGGAAACACCTAGACATCTCCCTACACACTGGGCAGACCACTCCATAAGAGCCCTCTGTTGCCACGCTATGGTAGGATCATGGGTGCTTAACCAGGGAAGGCCCAACACCACGGGGTACGCAGGAGAGTCAATCAGATAAAACTGAATGATCTCCTCATGACCCCCTGCGTCGTCATTGTCAGTGGTGCTGTGACCTCCCTGATCAGGCCCGACCCCAACGGCCGGCTGTCTAATGCGTGGACAGGAAATGGAGCTTCTACCGGCCGAAGGGGGAATTCCTAACCTACAACAAAATGCCCGATCAATAAAGTTCCCAGCTGCGCCTGAATCTACTAGCGCCTTATGCTGGGAATGAGGTGCCACCTGTGGAAATCTCACAGGAATACTCATGTGACCAACAGAAAGCTCTGGGTAAGTGGGGCGCCTACTCACCTGAAATGACTCCCCAGTGCGTGGCCTGTTGTCACCTCTCCCAGGAGACCCTCCCCAGCACCTGGCCGCGGTGTGTCCTCCACGACCACAGGTGGTGCAGGGGATGGCCCCCCTCGGGTTCCCTCTCCTCCTCTCTCTAGCGCCAGCACCCCCGAGCTCCATGGGAATCGGCTCGGAGGTGCTGGAGGGTGGAAGGGACAACCCCCACTCGGGACGTCCGCGGGTAGCCAGCAGGGTGTCTAGACGGATGGAAATGTCCACCAACTGGTCGAACGACAGGTTGGTGTCCCTGCAGGCCAGCTCACGACGAACGTCCTCTCGTAGGCTACACCGGTAGTGGTCGATGAGGGCCCTCTCATTCCACCCCGCATCCGCCACTAGTGTCCGGAACTCCAGTGCGAACTCCTGTGCGCTCCTCTTCCCCTGTCGGAGGTGGAATAGACGCTCTCCCGCCGCTTTCCCCTCAGGTGGATGATCGAAGACAGCCCTGAAGCGGCGGGAGAACTCCGCGTAGGTGATGGTTGTGGCGTCTATTCCCCTCCATTCGGCGTTGGCCCACTCCAACGCCTTGCCGGATAGACAGGAGATGAGGGCGGAGACGCTCTCGTATCCCGAGGGCGCCGGGTGTATGGTGGCAAGGTAAAGTTCCACCTGCAGGAGGAATCCCTGACACCCGGCTGCAGAACCGTCATATGCCCTCGGGAGCGAGAGCCGAATGCCACTGGGTTCCGGTGCTGAGAGAGGAGGACTGGCCGTTGGTGATGGGATGTTGTAAGAGTGCGTGGGCACCTCTCGATTCACCAATCGGCGCAGAGTGTTGGACACCTCGTCCATGGCAGCCCCGAGTTGCCGGATCATGGTGTCCTGGTAGTTGATCCGGTCTTCCAGGGATTCGGGTGCCGCCGCTGTTCCTGCTGACTCCATGGTGGTGTGTTGTTCTGTCACTAGAACCGATGTGGATGTGGTGGAGGAGTCAGGCGCAGGACACAGAGGTTAAGTCCAACAGACTTTAATAGTCTAATGTTACGAGAAAAAACCCCGACCTCAAAATACACCAAGAGGCGAGGGAAAATTACGCACACGCGTAAACACTAAACACAAAACAAACAGGGTGCAAACACGTAGCTCCGACACAGTGGCAGTCATAACAACACACAATCAATCTAGTGCAAAACAAGGAACTTATAAGACACGTAATCAACACACAAATGGACACAGGTGTAACAGGCAGACAAAAGCAATCAAATGACGAAACATAGAGCGGTGGCAGCTAGTACTCCGGGGACGGCGAACGCCGAAGCCTGCCCGAACTAGGAGGAGGAGCAGTCTCGGCCGAAACCGTGACAACTTGTTCTCCCCACTGTATTTATGGAGTGTAGTTTAAATATGTATAATGTATTACGCTGTGTATTGTGTACACAGGGCTCACCTGGAAATGAGGCCCTCGGTCTCAGTGTTGATTCCCTGTTAAAATAAAGATTCAATAAAAAAATACAAATAAATGTTGGCTAGTCTAGGTAGGATAATTGTATTGTCCCTAAACAAGATGAATAGGGGAGCTTTTTGAGCTAAGTGTCTCGTGTCTTCACTGTTCTTTCATGCGCAATGATGTACCTAGCCTCTCAGCTATTCCTATTTCTTCTTATGCAGCTTTGAATGCTTTTATGTGTGGTATGATTGCTAGTTAGTCTATTGCAGATCTGGACAAATGATCCACCTACCACTATTGTCACTATGAATGGTGGATAGAGGGCATGATAGACCGTTAGACTGGTAGACTATATTGACCTGTGATATAGTAAAGATGGCGCGTGGAAAAGCATAGCATATACAGCACATTCGGAAAGTATTCAGACCCCTTCACTTTTTCCACATTTTGTTACATTACAGCCTTATTCTAAAATTGATTAAATCGTTTTTTCCCCTCATCAATCTACACACAATACCCCATAATGACAAAGCAAAAACAGGCTTTTAGAAATTGTTTATACATAATTATTTAGACACTTTACTCAGTACTTTGTTGAAGCACCTTTGGCTGTGATTACAGCCTCGAGTCTTCTTGGGTATGACGCTACAAGCTTGGCACCCCTGTATTTGGGGAGTTTCTCCCATTATTCTCTGCAGATCCTCTCAAGCTCTGTCAGGTTGGATGGGGAGCGTCGCTGTTCAGCTATTTTCAGAGATGTTCAATCAGGTTCAAGTTCGGGCTCTGGCTGGCCCACTCAAGGACATTCAGAGACTTGTCCCGAAGCCACTCCTGCGTTGTCTTGGCTGTGTGCCTAGGGTCGTTGTCCTGTTGGAAGGTGAACCTTCGCCCCAGTCTGAGATCCGGAGCACTCTGGAGCAGGTTTTCATCAAAGATCTCTCTGTACTTCGCTCTGTTCATCTTTCCCTTGATCCTGACTAGTCCCCCAGTCCCTGCCGCTGAAAAACATCCCCACAGCATGATGCTGCCACCACCATGCTTCACTGTAGGGATGGTGCCAGGTTTCCTCCAGACGTGACACTTGGCATTCAGGCCAAAGAGTTCAATCTTGGTTTCATCAGACCAGAGAATCTTGTTTCTCATGGTCTGAGAGTCCTTTAAGTGCCTTTTGGCAAACTCCAAGCGGGCTGTCGTGTGCCTTACTGAGGAGTGGCTTCCGTCTGGCCACTCTATCATAAAGGCTTTATTGGTGGAGTGCTGCAGAGATGGTTGTCCTTCTGGAAGGTTCTCCCATCTCCACAGAGGAACTCTGGAGTGACAATTGGGTTCTAGGTCACCTCCCTGGCCAAGGCCCTTCTCCCCCTATTACTCAGTTTGGCCGGGCAGCCAGCTCTAGGAAGAGTCTTGGTGGTTCCAAACTTCTTCCATTTAAGAATGATGGAGGCCACTGTGTTCTTGGGGACCTTCAATGCTGCAGAAATGTTTTGGTACCCTTCCCCAGATCTGTGCCTTGACACAATCCTGTCTCTGAGCTCTACGGACAATTCCTTCAACCTCATGGCTTGGTTTTTGCTCTGACATGCACTGTCAACTGTGGGACCTTATATAGATAGGTGTGTGCCTTTTCAAATCATGTCCAATCAATTGAATTTACCACAGGTGGACTCCAATCAATTTGTAGAAACATCTCAAGGATGATGAATGGAAACAGGATGCACCTGAGCTCAATTTCGAGTCTCGTAGCAAAGGGTCTGAATAATTATGTAAATATGGTATCTGTTTATAATTTTTATATATATTTGCAAACATTTCTAAAAACCTGTTTTCACTTTGTCATTATGGGGTATTGTGTGTAGATTGATGAGGGAAAAAATGAATTTTAGAATAAGGCTGTAACGTAACAAAATGTGGAAAAAGTCAAGGGGTCTGAATACTTTCCGAATGCACTGTAAGGGAAGTACCAAAACACCTTAATATAGGGGAGGTGCATGCAAGCAGATGAGTAAATGTGGCGAGGATGGAAGAAATGATATAGTAAAACCTGCAAAAGAGCAAATGTAAACCAGGGAAAAAAGGCACTATCCTCCCCTGTGCCCTAGAAAGCAACACAACCCTTCCCCAAGCAAAAAAATAATTCACAACCCTCCCCTATTTTATGACACCCCTCCCCTATTTTGGGAAATTGTGTCACAGTGTGTCACCAACGCATAGGCAAAATTGTCACAGGGGACATGTCCCCCCCAATATTCAAAACCGGTAGATTTGTCCCCATAATAATACATTTATATCATTTTAATTTTGGGGGGTTGGGATCGGGGCTCCCAGATAGCATATGAACACATCATAAACAATGGCAAAATGTGTAGAATTGCAGGAAATTAACTTTAAAACTGCAACCCCCCCATCTCATTGGGTCAGAGCTCTGTCAATCTGGCTCAGATTTGTTCTGGTTTTCCCTTTGGCTGCTCCATCGTGTTTAATGAGATGAAATTGCTGCTGGCGCTGACCCAGCACCCGGCTTTCTGTGGTGCAAGGGCATGTATTGCTTTGCTTTAGCTAATGGATAAATATTTTTGGGTAGGCCTATTTTTTCATGTAAAGCCTAACATTTTTGGAGGAGTTGCTGGGCAGCCTGGAGTCCACTGGTCCCCGGGGGATAGAAGATGGTAGGGGAGCGCACCAGTGGAGTGTGGTGGAGGCCCTGGGTGTGTTTCAGCAGCAGGGGCACCTTCCTGACGGCCAAGCCCAGTCTCAGGCCACCAGCACGGGCTGGGCTCAGCACGCCTATCCCCTGGCTGTGGGTTTCAGCCGGGTCAACAGAGCAGAGCGGCCATTCACCGCACAGTTCCAGAACGGGAGCCTGAAGGAGGCTGGCCCAGACCCTGGCACTGTACCCAACCCTGGGTCCTCTAGGGGGGCAGACCGTGGACATTCAGCAGCAGCGGGGCAGCCAACGCACCAGCCTCCCCCTCCCTCCGCTGAGAGCAGGCCCTACCCTGACCTCCCTCTGAGGGGATTCATGTGAGACTGAAGGCCCTCCTCCCTACTAGTGCACTATATAGAGGATAGGGTACAATTTGGGATTCAATCTTAAACAGGAGCCAGGGAATGTCTGGGAGTATGGAGGACTTGGACTGGAGAGGTGTGCCTCACTTCGTAGAGAATGACACTTGCAACGCCAGGGTTGTGGGTTCGATTCCCACGGGGGACCAGTATGAAAATGTACTGCTGTAAGTCGCTCTGGATAAGAGCGTCTGCTAAATGGCTAAAATGTAAATGTAAATTTCACGAAGCTATACACAGGGTCTCAATGCTGTCATTTTTATACTGCTGTGTAACACCCTGGCTCTGGGACTCTATATGTTGAGCCAGGGTGTGTTCTTTCTATGTGGTGTATTTCTATGTTGGGAGTTCTAGTTTGTTTATTTCTATGTTGGCCTGAGTGACTCCCAATCAGAGGCAACGAGTGTCAGCTGTGGCTGGTTGTCTCTGATTGGGAGCCATATTTAAACTGTCTGTTTTTCCCTTTGTGTTTGTGGGTTCTTGTTCCGTGTTGGTCTATGTTACCTAGGACGTTACGAGTCGTTTGTTGTTTTTGTTTACTGTCCGTGTTTATCGCTAATGATAAATAAACATGTTCATTCATCACGCTGCGCCTTGGTCCTCTTAACGACGATCGTGACAGAAGAACCCACCATACAAGGACCAAGCAGCGTGTCCAGGAGCAGGCAGACTGGACATGGGAGGAAGCGCCGGGAAAGGAGATGGAGAGGTTGGCGATGGCCCAGGTGGGCAAATCGTGGTCCTGGGAGGACATGCTCCGGGGCAAAGGGCCATGGGCTAGGATTAAGGCCCTGGCGAGAGAGGAGCAGCTGCGTCAGCAGTGTCATCGTCGGACGGACGAGAGGCAACCCCCAACATTTTTTTTTGGGGGGCACACGGCATGGGCGGCTGGGCAGCAGGAGGCTGCCACAGGGCGATTTGGAGAGGAGGCCATTGGGTTTGGGGGGCCAGAAGGCAGGTTGGCGGAGCCTGGATGGAGAGCGGAACCAACTTCCCGTACTCAGGCATGGCAGCATGGGATGGGGCAGGTTCCGCGGTATGCGGAGCGGCGTACGGTGCCACGAGTGGTCCGGCATAGTCCGGTACGTCCTGTGCGAGCACCCCGCACGTGTCGTGCGAAGGTGGGTATGCAGCCAGGACGGAGTGTGCCGGCTCAACGCTCGTGGTCTCCAATGCCTCTCCGCGGTCCCGGATATCCTGCGCCAGTGTCACGTGCTGTTATGCCAGTACGGGTACACAGCCCTGTGCGTCCTGTGCGGATGCCTCACACCGAGTGTGTGAAGGTAGGCATTCAGCCAGGACGGGTTGTGGCCGCTCTTCACTCCAGGTCTCCTATCCGTCTCCACAGCCCGGTCCGGCCTGTTCCTGCCCCTCGCACCAAGCCTATGGTGCGCTTCGCCAGCCCGGCCCGGCCTGTTCCTGCCCCTCGCACCAAGCCTACGGTGTGCGTCGCCAGCCCGGTCCGGCCTGTCCCTGCTCCTCGCACCAAGCCTACGGTGTGCGTCGCCAGCCCGGTCCGGCCTGTCCCTGCTCCACGCACCAAGCCTACGGTGTGCGTCGCCAGCCCGGTCCGGCCTGTCCCTGCTCCTCGCACCAAGCCTACGGTGTGCGTCGCCAGCCCGGTCCGGCCTGTCCCTGCTCCCCGCACCAAGCCTACGGTGTGCGTCGCCAGCCCGGTCCGGCCTGTTCCTACTCACGCACCAAGCCAGGGGTGCGCATCGTCAGCCCGGTCCGGCCCGTTCCTACTCACGCACCAAGCCAGGGGTGCGAAGTCGTCAGTCCGGTCCGCCCCGGTCCGCCCGTTCGGCTCCACGCGACCAAGCCAGGGGTGCGCATCGTCAGCCCGGTCCGGCCCGTTCCTACTCCACGCACCAAGCCAGGGGTGCGAAGTCGTCAGCCCGGTTCGGGCCCGTTCCTTACCCACGCACCAAGCCAGGGGTGCGAGTCGTCAGCCCGGTCCGGCCCGCTCCGGCTCCACGCACCAAGCCAGGGGTGCGGCGTCGTCAGTCCAGCACAACCCGTGCCTGGGTCACCGATGCCTGGTAGGGTACCCGGTCAACTGCTCCACTACGGAGCTGAAGCTAACCGCTCCTGCTACGTCCAGTTCAGCTCCAGCCAGCGGGGCCAGACCGGACCAGGGGCGCTATGGGGGGTTTATTGGAGGGTGGTGGGCAAGGCCGGAGCCAGAACCGCCGCCGAGGAGGAATGCCCACCCAGCCCTCCCCTGTTTTGCTCTAGTTGAGGTGCGGTCGCAGTCCGCGCCTTTAGGGGGGGGTACTGTAACAACCTGGCTCTGGGACTCTATATGTTGAGCCAGGGTGTGTTCTTTTCTATGTGGTGTATTTCTATGTTGGGAGTTCTAGTTTGTTTATTTCTATGTTGGCCTGAGTGACTCCCCAATCAGAGGCAACGAGTGTCAGCTGTGGCTGGTTGTCTCTGATTGGGAGCCATATTTAAACTGTCTGTTTTTCCCTTTGTGTTTGTGGGTTCTTGTTCCGTGTTGGTCTATGTTACCTAGGACGTTACGAGTCGTTTGTTGTTTTTGTTTACTGTCCGTGTTTATCGCTAATGATAAATAAACATGTTCGTTCATCACGCTGCGCCTTGGTCCTCCTCTCTTAACGACGATCGTGACATGCTGGCTGGTGGCAATAATGTAATTAAAGTTGGAAATTCAAACGTTACAGATTGTAAAATAAATGTCAGATGGAACAGCATACTAATTAGCTACCAAATGTTTTTTTAATAATATACAACTGTCTTGTATAGGTTACCTGAACCTGAATGACATGAGCCGTCCTCGCGCTCTCTCCCAGCTTGGATAAAAAGTTGTTGTGTGTAAAACCAGTCTATTAATGCCAAATAATAGTCAGTCCACCCTCAAAACACTAGGGATTGTTTCATTATGCAGTGCAATATCTATAGATCTATAGGCCTATACCGTATTTAAAAAGATTGCACATCAAATAGCCTAAAAATGAGGAAAGAAGTAGTCAGCTTGAGGATAAATTCAGCCACTATTTATTGTTTAACTCGGCGCGTTAAATTAAAATCCAACTTGAGAGACTCCCCTGGTCTCCTGTAGTCCTCGTTTTTTCTGTGTGCAAATTTTTCACCAAGGCCTGTAGGTCCAGGTTGCGGTCCCGACTGTTTTCTATACTCGGTATTGACTTTGTTGAAACATTGTACATTATAGGCCTATGTCCATTGCACTGCACACAATTTAAACTTGGTTTTGAATGATGCATGCCAAGATATACCAGAGATAATGGACTGCCAATTTATTGCCTGTCCAGTATCCAGACAACCTGTCCCCAGAGCTTCCTATACAGTTAATCTTTTTCCGTAACGTGTTAAGGAGAATTAAGGAGAATGAAAAGGCTCAATTCAAGATGTTGCATAACTGCTGTATTTGAAGCACAACTCCTTTCTGCCCAGTTTCCCTGATGTTGCTACGGCAGTCAAGCTGTTTTTACCATCCCTGTAACTGACGCTTCTGTGGAGGGATCGTTTTCTAAACTAAAACTCATAAAGAACTACCTAAGAAGCATTAGGCTCTTGGTCTGATATGCGCTTTTGAACACCTGAATAAGCTCCACGCATTGCACTGGCGCCGTCGTAGCCTTGAGCACGGCATTTGTTCACTGGTATCCACGTTCTACCTTTTTCTTTCTCAAGGCCTGAGACACTTCCACATTCCTGAAGCCCAAGAAACAAACACTTAACTTCTGTGTACATATGGAAATTCAAAAGGTTTATGAATGACTTTTTGTAGGGTTACCGTCAAAATATTTATTGAATTAAAACAATAGACATCGATGACAGACGCATGGGCCCCAAGAGCTTGTGAGCTCTCTGCCTTGCGGGGGCTGCAGGGGTGTCCAGTAGGCCAGTGTATCAGCAGCATCTCACTGAATATCAGTAACAACTTAAGAGCATATCTGTAGATATGCTTTGAGACTATCCAAATAAAGTAGATAGTCTGTAGACCATCTACTTCACATACTAAATATGTATCAACTGTTGAGCATGTTCAGTTCATTCACTAACATTGTAGTAACCCTCTGTAGATATGCATTGAGACACTCTAAATAAAGTGAGACTGCTTCATTAAGTTATATGCAATAATCACTCCAAATATATGCATTGGGACTATCTAAATAAAGTGAAAGACTTGAATTCAGTTAATATGCTATAATCACTCAACACATCCAAATGTGCAGCTGTTGTTGACCTTTTGACACTAGAGCACCTGGGGAAATAAATCAAGAGGGAAACAAACAATCACTATACTTAAACGTGTCTTTCCTGTTGGTGATGAAGAAATGCATCAGAAGCATAATGTTAAAATCAATATTTTTTAATAAACAAAACACAAAAGATGCACAAACACATGGACACACATTTTAGACAGAACACAGGGTGCAGTCACTGAAACCTGATGCAACCTTGCTGAACCTGATAAAGTAGGGCTACAAAAATCTAATGTTGAACATTTTGTCAAATTGTGGTATCACAATCCTAACAAAAGTTTCAGTGTACCGTGCAACACTACTGGAAATGTGCCCCTGAAAGTGTGTACACAGTAGTGTTGCACAGTATACCGAAACTTCAATAGTATCACAATACCATAATTTGACACAATTTTCAATATACCATTTATTTTTATACTGCTACTATTGAATGTAACAAGGTACTTTTGTCCTGCAACAAGAAAAACATGTCTTCATCTCTGTGACCTTTACTTGAATATCACCCACCATCTTTTATGTGCATAATGTTGCCAGATCTGTGAGATTGTTACAGAAAGGCTATTGCTCCAACACCTGTCTGTCTGCTATGAAGAGCTCAGTAATGGGAGTGGTGGCGGCCACGGCTTTCCTGGACACACCCGCCTTTCAGAAAAGCCGTGGTCATATTGTATCCCTTCTTAGTCAGGTTCAGCAGTCTCTGATATCTGGTGAAAAGCAGAATACACACCTAAAATGCCAGGGAAACTGTAGCCTATTGTCGGTTTTCCCACCATTCGTTATGTAAAAATTGATAGGCTAACGGGTAGATGGCACTAGATCAGGGCTCTCCAAACCTGTTCCTGGAGAGCACCTGATTCTAATAATTATGATAAACTGAATCAGGTTAGTTACAACTGGGATTGCGATCATAACATTCAGTTACTGTACGGGGTAAAAAGGAAAAGGTTCAGATAAGGGGATGAGGGTGGATTTACCACAGATGGGGACAGAGATGGAAGGGGGGAATCTAGGAGAGCAAACATGCAGGGAGATGAGGTACAGGAGAATAAAGTAACGGTGGTTTTCTCTGAGCCAACCAGTAAAATGTAACATCCGATAACGTCAGATATAAGATATAGGACATATAAAAGATGGAAGGGAAAGGAAAGGTATTGATATTTGCGGTTAATATAGTTCAGAAGGACAAGATATTGAAAATGGAGGTGCTAAATGGATGTAGGGTGAATGCCATGTCCCTGGCAGTAGGGCGAAAGTGAGAGGGGTGATTGCGGGAGTACCGATGGAGGTGTCAATGGAGGAGTTTAAGAGTGAGGTGACCGGGGAGAAAGTGGTTGAGGCGAGGTGAATGAGCAGTAAGAAAAGGGAGGGTGAAATACAAAGCACTAGAGTGCTGTTAGAGTTTGAAGGGAATCTTCCGAGACAAGTACATCTAGGATTCATCAGCTTTTATGCTAGGGAGTTTGTGACACTTCGGCAAGTGATTACAAACAAGGTAACGTATGCTGAAGCAGCACGGAGAGTTCAAAGTACAGAACCTGTGAGGAAATTGGTGCAGCGGCCTCCGATGGAAGGGGGAGGTGAGGGAGTAGCACAAACTAGGGTCTCTACGAAATGTGACCATCAGTGTGTGGTCATAAAATAATAGTTGGTGGTGAACAGGGTTGGCTTAATGGCGTTCACGTGTAGTGTGATGAAATTCTGCATGCATAGAAGTGGTGGTACGTGCACCAAAGATTTCCTGGGAATTACAGAAGCAACTGGAACAATGATGCATGAGATGTTGAATCAGCCAAGAGGTGAACAACCTATTTAGTATGGTTTTTGTGGTCCTTCAATGGAACGCTGGAAGCTTAATAGCTAACGGGCAGGAGTTTAAGAAGTTTGTACAGTACCAGTCAAAAGTTTGGACACACCTACTCATTCTAGGGTTTTTCTTTATTTTTACTATTTTCTACATTGTAGAATAATAGTGAAGACATCAAAACTATGAAATAAGACATATGCAATCATGTAGTAATCAAAAAAGTGTTAAACAAATCAAAATATATTTTAGATTTTAGATTCTTCAAAGTAGCCACCCTTTGCCTTGATGACAGCTCTGCACACTCTTGGCGTTTTCTCAGTAAGTGTGTCCAAACTTTTGACTGGTACTGGATATGACATGGATGTAGTACCAGATGTAGTGTGTGTACAAAAGAAATGGCTCAAACCTCAACTGGAGTTTGTGATTCCAAGATTCAGTTGGGTACGGTGTGATAGTGGAGTGATAGAACGGAGGGGTCGGGTGGGGGTTGTGCAACGTTCGTTAAAGAGGGGATGGCGTACAGAGTATTGGAGATACAGGAATTGGAATGTGTGGGGATAGAAATATGTAGGAATAGAGGAACATTGTAATAGTTAATTTTTATAACCCCTGCAAACCTCTCATGTTAGCACAGTTAGAAGGGATTGATAGGACGTGTAGGGGTAGGGAGGTAATATGGTGTGGTGATTTTAATGCCCATAATGAAATCTGGGGAAGTACACATAAAGATAACAATGGGAGTATAGTTGAATAATTTATGGATAACGGGATTAGTATGTGTTAATGATGGGAGGGGGACGAGAATTAATGTGGTGAGGGGTACAGAGTCATGCTTGGACTTGACATTGGTATCTGCGGCGGTGGCAGGGAGGAATGGGAAGTGATGAGAGAAACCACTGTAGGGAGTGATCATTTTCCGGTTTGATGTAAGGTCAATATGGATGTGTGTGTGTGTGTGTGTGTGTGTGTGTGTGTGTGTGTGTGTGAGTAGAGTAGAGGCAATAACATGAGGTGGTGCTTTGAGAAAGCTAACTGGAAGATGTTCAAGTACCTGTGTGAGCGGGCAAGACAAAAGTGATCAATGGAGGGGTCTGTGGATGAGTGTGCTGAGGCGGGTGGTGTCATGGTGGACAGATGAATGCTCAGAGGTGGTACAGGAAAGGGATATAGCTCTACTGGTACATAAGAATGTCTTGACAGAAAGGAATCTCATGGAGTATCAAAGGAAGAGAGCGATGGCGAGAAGAACAGTTAAGATAGCGAGAAGGGAGGCATGGCGGGAATTTTGCTCCACTATTGGTAGAAGGACCAAAATTGGTGCGGTTTGGAAACTGTTTTTAAAAATGATGGGGAAGGGTAAAAATGCTGGAATTCCAGTATTGGTAGAAACAAATGTCACAGCTGTATTAAGTAAAGAAAAGGCAAATGTCCTAGGTGGTGCATTTACTGCGGTTCATAGATGTGAGCACCTGTGTGATGAAAGTAAGAGGAGACGTAGGGAAAAGTTAAAGGAGCATTGAGATGTTTTAAAGAGAAAAGGGGAGTCAGGAGAAGATATGAATGCAGAGTTTTCTATGTATGAGATGACAAGGGCGTTGGAGGGATGGGGGCAGACTGCTCCTGGAGAAGATAGGGTGTGTTTGTGCTGTGGTGGAGACCTCTGTGGGCTATACTCGGCCTTGTCTCAGGATTGTAAGTTGGTGGTTGAGGATATCCCTCTAGTGGTGCGGGGGCTGTGCTTTGGCAGAGTGGGTGGGGTTATATCCTTCCTGTTTGGCCCTGTCCGGGGGTTTCTTCGGATGGGGCCACAGTGTCTCCGGACCGCTCCTGTCTCAGCCTCCAGTATTTATGCTGCAGTAGTTTATGTGTCGGGGGGCTGGGGTTAGTTGGTTATACCTGGAGTACTTCTCCTGTCTTATCCAGTGTCCTGTGTGAATTTAAGTATGCTCTCTCTAATTCTCTCGTTCTCTCTTCTCTCTGAGAACCTGAGCCCTAGGACCATACGTCAGGACTACCGGGCATGCTGACACCTTGCTGTCCCCAGTCCGCCTGGCCTTGCTGCTATTCCAGTTTCAACTGTTCTGCCTGCGGTTACGAAACCCCTACCTGTCCCAGACCTGCTGTTTTCAACTCTTAATGATCGGCTATGAAAAGCCAACTGAGAGACCTGAGCCCTAGGACCATACGTCGGGACTACCGGCCGTGGTGACTCCTTGCTGTCCCCAGTCCGCCTGGCCTTGCTGCTATTCCAGTTTCAACTGTTCTGCCTGCGGTTATGGAACCCCTACCTGTCCCAGACCTGCTGCTTTCAACTCTTAATGATCGGCTATGAAAAGCCAACTGAGATTTATTCCTGATTATTATTTGACCATGCTTGTCACTTATGAACATTTTTGAACATCTTGGTATGGTTCTGTTATAATCTCCACCCGGCACAGCCAGAAGAGGACTGGCCACCCCTCATAGCCTGGTTCCTCTCTAGGTTTCTTCCTAGGTTTTGGCCTTTCTAGGGAGTTTTTCCTAGCCACCGTGCTTCTACACCTGCATTACTAGCTGTTTGGGGTTTTAGGCTGGGTTTCTGTACAGCACTTCGAGATATTAGCTGATGTACGAAGGGCTATATAAAATAAAATTGATTGATTGATTGATTGTGTTACGTGATGTTTAAGCATGCACCGAACAGTGTGTTGGAAGCAGTGTTAGTGTTGTATAATAAGATCAAGTTGAGTGCACTGGATCATGGACTTCCTGTTCGATCGGGTCATACGGGTGAGGGTGGGGCCAGAATTGTCAATGTGGTTTGAAGTGGACAATGGTACTCCTCAGGGAAGTGTGGTTAGTCCGGTGTTGTTCACCCTGATGATAGATTATATATTTAAAAAGGTGGGACAGGGAGTGGGTGTGGCCTTGTATGCTGATGATGGGGCTGTATGGAAGAGAGGTGGACATGTGAAATATGTGATGAGGAAGAAGGAAGAAGTTGTGGAAGATTGGTCTCTAACATGGGGGTTTAGGATGTCTGTGGCCAAGTCCTGCTTTATGGTGTTTTCTAGGAGGAAGGTAAAAAATGTTAGGCTGCAAATATACGGTTAGGATATAGGTAGGGTGTCTGACTTTAAGGATTTAGGTATGTGGTTTGATGAGAGGCTTACGTGGAAGAGACATGTTGAGTATATTGAAATTAATTGTAGGAAGGTGCTGAACCTCATGAGGGCAGTGGCAGGATATGATTGGGGGTCGGATAGACAAACACTGAGTGTATGTATCAGGCATTGATCAGGTCATCTTTGGATTATAGGTGCTTTGTATATGGATCGGCAGCCAGAACGGTACTACAGCGCCTGGATAGGATACAGTCAAGGGCCCTGAGATTGTGTGTGGGTGCCTTCAGGACCACACCTGTTGAGGCATTGCAGGTGGATAGTGGCGAACTGCCACTGAGGATAAGGCGGGACAAACTTTCATTAGCGTACTGGGCGAGCTTGAAAGGGAGTTCAGAAGGACATCCTGCGGTTACGGCAACTGGGGAATGTTGGGAGCGAGGAGTGGGTAAGCAGAGGGCATACGGGTGGACAATTGTGCACAAAGTGGTAGAATATGGACTGGGGGAGAGCGAGATAGGGCCGGCAATTGCATTGGGGAACGTTCCTCCGTGGCTGTTTCCGAAACCATGTGTAGATGTGGATATGATTGAGGGAGAGAATGGGGTGAGGACGTGAGACGGGGTGTGGCGATATATATAGCTAAATCGGGTGTATTTGTTTTTAAGGATATACAGTATACAGATGGTTCAAAGGATCCAGTCAGTGGTAGGGTGGGGGCAGGGGTGTATATCCCAGATTTCAATGTTAGAGTATGTAAGCGGTTAACTGATTGTGTCAGTGTATGCGGCCAAGTTAATGGCCATGATTCTAGGTTTGAGATGGGTGGAGGAGGTGAAACCACTCAGAGTGGTGATCTGCTCTGATTCGGCTGCAGTGTTGTGTGAAGGTCGGATAGGGGACACTTGTTTGTGGAGATGATGGTGCTGTTAATGGGATTGGAGAGGATGGGAGGGATGGTACGTTGCTGGGTTCCCGCCCATGTGGGTGTGGAGGGTAATGAGAAGGCTGATGTGGTGGATAAGAGTGCTGTGAGGAGAGAGGGGGTAGATATTCAGGTCCCGTTGGGCAATAGGGAAGTCAAGTCCTTGATCTGGGCAAAAGGGCTCGATCTTTGGCAAAGGGAGTGGGATGTTAGTAGTAAGGGGAGGCAATTTTACTGCGTGCACCGGTCAGTTAAGGAAGAGGTGGGGAGTATGGGATGTGTGAGAGAGGAAGTTGTGTGGAGTAGACTACGGTTTGGGCACACAGGTTTGAATGCCACGTTGTTTGATGATAGGGAGACATGAAACAGGTCTGTGTGATGAGTGTTTAGTGGAGGAAACGGTGGAGCATGTGTTGATATTTTGTGAACTGTATAACGTAGATAGGGAGAGATTGTGTGAAAAGGTTAGAGAGGCTGGACGGGGTTGGGGTTTGGGTGGTGTAGTGAGAGGAGGAAACGGGAGGGAAGTGGTGTCTAGGGCTCTATTTCACTTTCTTAGAGGAACAGGAAAATGAAAAGAATTGGTCAAAAGTTTTGAGAATGACACAAATACTAATTTTCACTAAGTCTGCTGCCTCAGTTTTGATGATGTCAATTTGCATAACTCCAGAATGTCATGAAGAGTGATCAGATGAATTGCAATTAATTGCAAAGTCCCTCTTTGCCATGAAAATGAACTTAATCCCCAAAAAACATTTCCACTGCATTTCAGCCCTGCCACAAAAGGACCAGCTGCCATCATGTCAGTGATTCTCTCGTTAACACAGGTGAGAGTGTTGACGAGGACAAGGCTGGAGATCACTCTGTCATGCTGATTGAGTTAGAATAACAGACTGGAAGCTTTAAAAGGAGGGTGGTGCTTGAAATCATTCTTCCTCTGTTAACCATGGTTACCTGCAAGGAAACACGTGCCGTCATCATTGCTTTGCACAAAAAGGGCTTCACAGGCAAAGATATTGCTGCTAGTAAGATTGTACCTAAATCAACCATTTATCAGATCATCTAGAACTTCAAGGAGAGAGGTTAAATTGTTGTGAAGACGGCGTCAGGGCGCCCAAAAAAGTCCAGCAAGTGCCAGGACCGTCTCCTAAAGTTGATTCAGCTGCGGGATCGGGGCACCACCAGTGCAGAGCTTGCTCAGGAATGGCAGCAGGCAGGTGTGAGTGCATCTGCATGCACAGTGAGGCGAAGACTTTTGGAGGATGGCCTGATGTCAAGAAGGGCAGCAAAGAAGCCACTTGAATAAATAATGGTACCAACACATCCTCCGAGAGCAACTTCTCCCAACCATCCAAGAACAGTTTGGTGACGACCAATGTATTTTCCAGCATGATGGAGCACCTTGCCATAAGGCAAAAGTGATAACTATGTGGCTCGGGGAACAAAACATCGAAATTTTGGGTCCATGGCCATATTGTACGTACAACGTACAATATGTTACGAATTTGCCAAATGCATGAAATGTCAAAATTCTAGCTAGCTGGCTAACGTTAGCTAGGCTAGGGGTTAGGGAAGGGTTAACTAAAAAGGTTAGAGTTAACATGCTAAGTAGTTGCAGAGCTAAAATGTAGTAAGTAGTTGAAAAGTTGCTCATTTGCTAAAGTCGTCCCTGATGAGGTTCGAACTCGCAACCCTTTGATTGGTAGACGTTCACGTTGTACGCCTACCCATCTACCCCGACCACACCCCTACTATCGTTTTTGCCTTAAGTAACCATCTGTCTTATGTAACCATAGCAACTGTAACATATAACACTAATTTGAGCCTCCAGATTTTACGTTTACTATGTTATGTCTAGTCAATGAGACCAGGCTACATGCCCGGGTGGTACCTCTGCGCCCCCATGTGGCTCAGGTCGTTCATGACGGGAGCCTGCTGGATGGACTGGTGGCCAAACTATGATATGGTGGAAGAGACACACTCAGAGCAGGACAAGGACATCATGAATGTTCATGATTTCACAAATACACCACGTCTTGAATTGAGGTAACCATTGTCAATTAGTGTACTACTGCTTGAAAAAACATTTCCTGCAAATGCACTGTCCAATGTTCTAACCCCTCCCCATAAATTTAGAGTGCAGTATTAGAGTTGGATTGATTGATAACGCTCTATCCAGATAGGCAGCGACGCCAACGGTGACACGGTCTGATGGTACTGTTCTATCAAATATGCCTATGCTCCGCCACGGTAGGTAGCATGACCGCACCATAGAAGACAACGGCGCTAGTACAGGAAGAAGAAGCTACCATTCATTTCCGTAAATAAAATCGGTCACCATTTTCTCTTCCTGTTGTGACGTAAGCGGCATGGAGAAGGCACGTTTCATTTTGTCACGATCGAAACAGCCTTTTGCACCGCAAATAGAATTGTAGCTATCTGTACAATATTTCATTTGAGTGGTAAGAATGAAGCCTTTCAAATACGTTGCTGTCAATGTAAATGCATTACTATCAAACTAAAGGGAGCTAGCACATTTCTAGCTAACTAGCAAGCTGTTGCTAACTGTATTGTTTTGTCAAGCTTTCACATTAGCTACTAAATGACAGTGTTTTCCTTATGTTTCACAATACTTGCTCACTATTCTGTATCTCAGTCAATTTACTCGCGCGCTATTGTTGCCATCATTCCCTTCCCAGCGCGTGTGTGTAAAGCATGGAGATTGAGGGGAGAGATTTCATGAACACTCCCCCATTGAAGACGGTGCGGTTTGGGGGCAATGTTGTTGCCACGTTAGCGAAATTCAAACAGGTGAGATTTCCAATCCAGTGACACCAAACATATGGATGCCTAAAACACTTATGTGATTCACTATGTAATGCAGTGAATGTAGTTATAAGCTCGTATACATATGATAGTATTTGCTGCTGGTTGTTTGTTTTTCAAGGGAGATACCAGTGACTATGAGTTGTTGAAACATCAGCTGGCAGATCCAGATATCAAGGTAAACAGACATGACTAGCAATTAGGCTACGGCTACATGTACAGTGTAACAAGGAAAATGTTCCAGAGGTCTTACTGATAACGGAGTGTCTTCCTTTTTTTGACAGGATGCCCAAATCATCAACTGGCTGCAGGAGTTCCGGAACTGTGTGACACAACTCAGCAAAGACCATGAGCAGCTGATCTATGTGGCTCTGGTGAGGATGGAACACTTGAATCAAGAGATGGACAGTACAGCCCAGGCCAGGAACAGTTTGCTAATGCCGACTCTACCCCTTGTGTCTCTCTGTGTACCAGAGACTGCCGTGGCTGGGCCGAAGCCCTGCCGTAGTGGAGGAGTATCTGGCCTTCCTCAGTAACCTGGTATCTGCTCAGACGGTCTACCTCCGCGCCTGCCTCAAGATGGTTGTCTCCAACTTCACACCCAGTGAGTTCCTGTCTGTCTGCGTGGACAGTCTGATAACTCAATATGGCTACTTCTGTAGCTCAGCTGGTAGAGCACGGCGCTTGTAACGCCAAGGTAGTGGGTTCGATCCCCGGGACCACCCATACACGAAAATGTATGCACGCATGACTATAAGTCGCTTTGGATAAAAGCGTCTGCTAAATGGCATATTATTTTATATTATATTATTATTGAAGACCTGTTCTTTTTCCTTCCTTTCCAGAGAGAGTAAAGATCTGTGAGGGAGGAGTGGACATCTCCGACTCGGATGATGACGATGAAAGTAGGTGTTACTGTTCCATTACTGTTTGCAATGGAAAACCAAGATTGTTCAACGGACAGTCCCTGAAATGTTTCATTGAAATACACACTGCAGTAAATTCATAGTGAGGTGAGAATGCGGTTGGTAAAAGGCTGCTCCGCTCGTCCTTTTAGGGAAACTAAGCACACTTCTAAAGTCCTTGAAGAGTGAGGATGATAAGAGGGGAGGTGAGGTGTAGATAAGATAATAGACGGAGACTAGCACTGGTGACTTCCACTGCAGGAATCCAACCCCTTAGTGTTACTGATTTTTGTCAGACTGACTACTTTCGTTGACGTTGAATGTTACAGAACCGTGTTATATTACAATATAAAGGGTAGAATGACACCCAGTTCACAGATCCAACTTGTTCAACGTTGGATGTTAGTTCAAAATAGCGAATACTTTTTTCATTTATGCACAATTTTAACCCTTTCTCTTCTTTCTTGATTTTTGAAGACCTTCCCAGAAATTTTGACCAGTGTCATCAGGCCCTGCAGCTGATAGCCAGATATGTCCCATCGTAAGTAGCCATAAGACAATCCTACAACATGTTGCTGGATCCTTGCCTGTTTTGCGTGTGTCAAGTGAAGTAGCCTTAATGGTATTTTTCAGACCCAGGTCTGACCTTGGGAATTGTTGACCCCCAATGCAGACTGGTAACAATGTTTTTTCCCTCCTCATTTCAGCACCAGCCGTTTCCTGATGCCCATTCTGATTGAAAACTTTCCTTTTGTGCAGAAATCTTCCAGAACCCTGGTAAGCAGTGGCTACAGTAGCCTCGTGTTTTTTGTGGTATTTTTTATTTATTTATTGTCAGATTGTTTTACGGGATGGTTGTGTTTCTCTCCCCAGGAGTGTTATGTCCATAACCTTCTGCGGGTGGCAGTGTACATCCCCTCGCTACGACGAGACATCCTGGAGCTCATCATCAGTAGGATGCTCAAACTGGACGTAAGTGTGTGTGTTAGTTAAGCCACAGTTGCTGCTGTGTGTGTGTGTGTGTGTGTTGGCTTTCCAGTTCTTCGCTGAGAAATAGGTGGTTTTTGTGTGCTAATACTGTGTGTTGTGTTCCAGGTGAGTGCTCCTCGGGGAGAGATAGAGGAGGTGGAGGAGAACGCTGTGCAGCAGGAGATGAAAGGAGAGCAGGAGGAGGAGGGGCTCTTTGACATGGTGACTGACTAGACCTGCTAGGGTTTTACATACGATAGTCACTGGTGTGATAGTTCTCCATTTTGCAACTGATGTGGTGTGAAGTTTCCCTCATATCTCTCTCCCCTCTCTCTTTCTCACACAGGATGAGGATGTGTGTTCAGTGAAGTCCAGTCCAGCAGAGACCAATGTGATGGTCCACCCTGTCGCTGAGAGACTGGACACTCTCATGGCTGTGCTGCTGGCCTTCATCAAGGACATGTGCCATGTCAACGGTGAGCACAGGGGCTTCACACACACTCACTAGACATATGACAACACAGTGCTGTGCTTACGCTGCTCCCTTTCTCTCTCCCCTTCCACCCCTCCATCTCTCTCCCCTTCCACCCCTCCATCTCTCTCCCCTTCCACCCCCTCCATCTCTCTCCCCTTCCACCCTCCATCTCTCTCCCCTTCCACCCTCCATCTCTCTCCCCTTCCACCCCTCCATCTCTCTCCCCTTCCACCCTCCATCTCTCTCCCCTTCCACCCCTCCATCTCTCTCCCCTTCCATCCCCTCCATCTCTCTCCCCTTCCACCCCTCCATCTCTCTCCCCTTCCACCCCTCCATCTCTCTCCCCTTCCACCCCTCCATCTCTCTCCCCTTCCACCCCTCCATCTCTCTCCCCTTCCACCCCTCCATCTCTCTCCCCTTCCACCCCTCCATCTCTCTCCCATTCCACCCCTCCATCTCTCTCCCCTTCCACCCCTCCATCTCTCTCCCCTCCTCTACTCTCTCTCTGGCAGGTTGTCTGGATGTGGAGCGGACTAAGGATCTGTACAAGGACCTGGTGTGTGTGTTTGACAAACTTATCCTACCTACACACGCCTCCTGTCACGTCCAATACGCCCTCTTCTACCTCTGCAGCTTCAGACTGGTCAGTACTCGCAACAGTGTGCGGCTGTATAGTAGTCACATTTTATAGAACGGTTGAGTGGGTAAATCGATTGATTGATTGGCTGTGTATGTGTTTGACCCCTCTCTCCCCCTCTCAGGCTCTGGCAGAGGCGTTTCTGGAACACCTGTGGAGGTTACTGCAGAGCCCGTCTCACCCGGCAGTACTGCGCCAGGCTGCCGCTGGCTACATGGGCAGCTTCCTGGCCCGTGCCAACTTCCTGCCTGTCGCGTGAGTCACACCCTCTGTCCTCCTAAATATTCAAAAGTTTATTTTTGCTGTTCAGAAAGAGATCAATAGAGCATGTTGGGGTGTGGTTGGTTCTATGCAGTATACTCTCTGTGGTCCCTCCTAACTCCCTAACTAAGTTCCTCTACCATTCTCTGACTGTGTTCTCCGTCCTGCAGTACAGTGCGTGCGTGTCTGGACCTGCTGGTCCCCTGGCTCCACCTATACATAGACAGCCAGGACTCCGGCTCCCGGGCCTACTGTGACATCACGCTGCACGGGCCCTTCTACAACGCCTGCCAGGCCGTCTTCTACGCACTCCTCTTCAGACACAGAAGCATTCTGGAGGGCAACATGAGAAAAGGTAGGGGAAAACACATACTTACACACACAATCAAATTGTTTTGTATCAATTGGTATGAATATCTCACTGGCCTGGCAATCTGTGTTTATGTGGGAAGGTGCTCTCTACCAGTGTCCAGTATTATATAACTGTGTGTCTGTGTTTCCCTCCCAGGGCTGGCGTACCTGCAGGGTCTGAACCTAGAGAGGATAGTGATGTGTCAGCTCAACCCTCTGAAGGTCTGCCTGCCTGCCGTCACCAACATGTTTGCTGCCATCACCAGGTACAGTGGTGCACCAACCAACCACTCTGTCAGCCAGTCACACATCAATTACACTCTGCTACAGCACTGTGTTTCTGTCTGTCTGCTTCTAAACATGTGAAGTGGTTGTTTGACCCAGACGTATATCCATCCATCCACAGAAAGTACCAGTTGGTGTTCTGCTACACAATCATCGAGAGGAACAACCGCCATGTTCTCCCCGTGGTCCGCAGTTCCGTGGGGGGCGACTGTGTGTCCACCAACACCAACCCCCTGGACAGTTTCTTCCCCTTCGACCCCTACCTGCTCAAGAGGTAACCCATGAAGCCTTCCCAGCAACCACTTCTCAGTAGGCACAAAACAGGAGAAATTGGTTGGAAATGGCAGTAGTACAACCTGAACTTGTCCAAGAACAGCGTTCATTTTCCATTTCTGATGGGGTTTCATTTCTCTCCTCTCTAGGTCAAGTAAACTCATCGAGCCCCTCTACCAGGTGTGGGAGGAGCCAGCAGACACTGAAATGGACACTGTCACCACCAAGAGAGTCAGAAGGGTAAAACACAGACGCTCTTGTATTCTTTAACGCACACACATGATTGGATGCTGTGTGTCTCCCTATTGGTTGTTTTTGTGGTTTGATTGGCTGTTTTCTCTTGATTCAGTGCTCGGATGCAGATGAGGATGACTTCCTGCGAGGGGAGACGCCGGAGACAAAGGGGGTTGTGGGTATGACCCCCGGCTCGTATGAGTCTCACCTCCGCAGCCCCAGCAGTGTGGGCTCCCCGCCCATCGCCTTCCTACAGAGACCCTTCTGATACCCTCTTATTTAACATGGACTCATCCACAACACCCTGTAAAATGGACTATTCCACAATTCAGAGCGCCATCATACAGAGACACCCAGCTTTAAAATGTTCAAATGGAATATGATATTATCTTACTATAGACCATTCTGATTTTGACCCCCCTTTTTAAATGGATTTGTTGGATCCTGCTGTTTAAAATGGACGGGTCCATCCTCTTCATCTTCCCTATCATCACTGAAGAGCAGTATCAATGGGAATCATCTGGAACCATCTACAATCACCACCCCATCAAGAACTTACTCCAGGACGCAAAAGATTATGAACACAGTGTACAATGCGTGGCTAGAGCTATTCATTTTATAATAATGGTTCTATGTTATAACAGTTAACATGTTATAAGTGGTTAATAGTAAATACTAGTTCATTTAACTCAACTATGGAAAGAAAATGTATTTGTTTTATCTAGGATGGGAAAATCTTAAGTAGATTTTGTGTTTTTAGTTAAAACTATGTATTTACTCATTGTTTGTTTTTCTCTGACACTTTCAATTGTTTATTGATTTTGGTTGACTTTGATCTACAATTTGTATCATGTTCTGAACATCACATTTTATGATTTGTATCATTTTACAGATTGTAAACATAAAGTTCCCTTATTGAAATTCTTCTTAACCAGAACAGATACTTGTGTGAAGGGTCACCTGCAGTAGATGAAAAAGGAAACCTTCTGTAAACCTGTGCTTGTATTTATGGAGGATCAATTACATAGTTGACATACAATACCCTGTAAATAAAAGTTAACCTATTTGTGGATTGACAGAAATTCATTTATTGTATAAAAAAAAAAAAAAGATCAGTCGGGAACTGTACAAGGACGTCCTGCCCCACTATGTTGCACTGTAACACACACCCTCTCAGGTAGGATTCTCAGAGGGTGTTTGCTTTGCGTATAAAAATACGGAAACACTTTCTCTGTGAACTTGTGTGAGAAAGAGTAAAGGGGTGTATCGTTGTCATCAGCAGGGTCAAAGAAAGACACTTGGCCCTTGTCCCAGTCCAGTTGCACTCTGACCCTCTTGAGTTTCCCTGTGACTGTCAAGGCTGTTGGAGGTGAGGTCATCGCTCTGTACTCCCTGTCTCGCAGACATATGGTCCAAAACCCATTCTCGGGCCGGGCCTGGACCTCCACATTCCTGGTGACAGACATACAGGCCACACCCAGAATCCAGTCGTCATTACATCCTGTTTCCACTACCCAGCAGTGGCTTCCTGAGCTGAGCCCGGTCATGCCCAGGACCTCTGCACTCAAGTGGAATCGCTCAGGGTTGTCAGGGAGACGTTGGGGCTGGCTGGTGTACTGAAGGGACGTGAGGTCATGTGACAGGAAGAGGCAGGGGTGGGCTGTGATTGGGTCCAAGGTCACAGGAACTGAAAAGGAGGAGGAGGAAATGGGCCAGAGACAGGAAAAGGGTTTGGGTCACTCACCACTGTTTTAGCTTCTCTCCGCCAGGTTAAAATGCTGTGGGAGTTACCTCCTTATCTCCTCAGCTCTGTTAACCATTGAAATGTACTCACTGTATTCAACATGCAGGAGCATTTTCTTCCAGACTCTGTACTTGAGGTTACAGAGGTGCTTGGCCACATCAATCAACGCCCCTGAAATCCTCTCTGGACCCTGCCCTGTGCACTGGGCTCTGAAATGACAAAATAATAAATTTGTCCTGTTCAGTATTCCAAAGCAGAGAGAGGGAGGAAAAAAGAGAGTGATAGAAAGAGATGTGGGGGATTTCAACATACCTCTCTATAGTGGCTTTAAAGTTCTGAAAAGCAAAGAAAGTGTAATATTGAGGCTGAATAAAAAAACTCCCATCCTCTCCTCAAAAATGATTGTTCTGGCTTTATTTAATTTGAGTGTGTGATGTGTAAGTTGTGAGAGTGCAAACCTGGAGCAATGTCATGTCTTCAGCACCTGTCATCTCCTGTGTTATGACTGTAATAGTCTCTGTGAGGTATAGCATCCCTGCTGCAGCCTCTGTCATCATACTCTTCATCACCCCTATCTTCTCCTCTTCCTCCTCCTTCAGAGCAGCTATCCTTGCTGCCTCTTCATCATACAGGAACAGGTGGAGTTTCACAAACTGATCCTTTATCTGCCTCTCTGTCTCCAGGGCCTGATTCTAATGGGCAAGTAGAGCACAACTTGATGGATTTGAGTTCATTTGAATGAAAAGGAAATGTAGATGACATCTGTGGAGATTACCTTAATGGGCCCGAGCATCTCTTCAGAGGTTCCCTTCAGTCTAATGAGGGAGTCCAGAGTATCCTGTAAGGTCTTCAGTGCTACATTGAGCTCATCCTAGAAGTAAAGGGTATTCTAACAGGAGCTTTCTTATAAAAGCAGCAAGCTGTAACTCGATTAGACGTCTAGATTTAATTATGTGAATAAATTAACAATAGGTTCCATGCCAGGTGTGTTGCTTGACTAAAATAACCCTTTCAATACCTGAGATAATTTACTATGTTTAAAAATGTTTTACTCTGCAAACACACTGTATGTCTATCAACACCACTCACTGACGTACAACCAGCAGGTCAGATATTATCCCATAGGAATGCAGATATAATACTTTACACACTTTGGAATTTCTCTGCTATATTTCTCTGCTAATACTGTACTCTCACATTTACTGTCAGGATAGACCTGATTAACAGCATTTTACTGCCAGGGGCCACAGGTTCCTTACATGAGAAAATGGCAACATAAACTATGAAAACAGACGTTGCCAAGTTATTTCATGCATGTACATACTAGAGTAATTTCAAATATGATTCAGTCTCTCACCTTGCAATCCTGTGCTGCCTTCTCTATGGGTGAGCAGTCGTGGTTCTTGTGTATTTTCGAGGCTTGGCACACTACACAGACAGGCTGCTTGTCCACCAGACAGAAGAGTCTGAGTCTCTCTCCATGTAGACTACAGAGCAACCCGTTCCCCTCCGCTGAGCTCTGACTCCTGCCCTGTTGCAAAGCTTCACAGAGGTTCTTCAGAGCCAGGTTGGAGGGAGGGGTGCGCTTGGAGGCTCTTCTCCTGCAGACAGGGCACTGTCTGAGGGCTGAGGTGTCCCAGTAGCGTTGTAGGCAGCTCTTACAAAAGCTGTGGCTACATGGTAGGAGGACAGGGTCCCTGAAGATGTCACAGCACACAGGACAGGAGAGATCCTCCTCTGGGAGAGACACACTGGATGACATGTCTGTCTTCACCTGACTATGTACCGGGACTCTGTGAAGAAGATATCCTCTGGCTTAAACAATTCTCATGTCAAGCATATAAACATGTAGCTTATTTACTGTTCCTTTCAGAAATCCCCTCCCTATAGCTTTTCAAAACAGATACTCAAAGTCCATTGTTCTTGTTGTAATGCCAGACCTTAAAAGTGCAGGCTGTTTTCCTGTCTGTTGAGTTGTGTTTGTGTGTGACTCCAGAGACACAGTACTGCGATACAGACAGCAGCACGTAAGCAAGAGTCCACTGTAACAGGAAGTCGAGCCCTATTGGTCACATGTGGAATAGCTGCAAACTGGTTTAGCCTTACATGTTTTGAATAGCAACATTGTTAAAGGGTGTGGATAGAGATAAATAAATAAATAATATGGCATTTAGCAGACGCTTTTATCCAAAGCGACTTACAGTCATGCGTGCAAATACACCATCAATAACTTCAAAAGGCTTTATAAGACTGAAAAGTGAAAGATGACGGTCAAGATACAGTATATATATTTAGATAGACAATATGGATATATTTAATCTCATGAAGCAGGATGAAGCAGGATGAAAATATGATCAACCAAAATAATACACAAATTATGGCTAAAATCATCATTAATAAAGTGATATTATAAATTGGCCTCACATTACATTGTGTTCCTAAAACATATGTATTCACATGGTTATTACAAAGGCAGGTACAATGTAGGCCTAATGTAAATACCATACACATCATTACCTATTGTATACAACTGTTATACCTGTTTGTACCTTGCACTATATTTATAATTTGCTAATAAAACGTACAATGGTGATAACTGTGTAATCTAAAGCAATAATTATATGCCAGTGCTTTAGACACCAATGAATGCTCATATAGGGCAAAGCTTCAAAAGGTATTCTGCAGGCCTAATCTTCCCCTTTCACAACCTCAATGCAAACCAAGTTTCTTCCCCAAAAGCCTGTGCAGTTTCATTGCATTTACTTTAGGAAAGGGGAATAAAAGAGGTGTTTCACCTGTGTTTCACTTGACAACTGAAGGATATTGGTTAAAAACAAATCAACCATCTGCCCCCACCTCCAGTGTGGTATTTTAAATATTTGTTGTTGTTGCTTGGTGTCAATATATCATCAGTCCACAGTGTGTGGTTAGTAGCTTGTGTATCACTACATGTGATTGTGACCACTTTATATTATTGGGGAGAATCTATGATGAACATTCATTAGTGGCTTGATAACAATGATCATTTCAGGCTACTCACAAGAGTCTATTTTATTGTAGGATGCATGCAGCTATCACTACACCACTCAGTGACTAGAGTCGTGTAAATGCGCATCTCTGGAAAACTCATTCATGGCGAGATCCAAATCACAGCATCCTTTCCGCTCTCTCAACGAGCCTAGGATGATGTATCCC